>NC_061108.1:2619278-2634278 GCF_015104395.2 Macrobrachium nipponense
ATAATCACTAAGGTACTTAACACCTCTTCATCGTGCACTTATTTGGATAAATTTTCCTTATTATTGTTACCTCTGTTCTTCTTGAACGTATTCTTTTTCCAACCGCATCTCATACACAATAGAATAAGGTTATATGTATGTATGTATATATATATATATATATATATATATATATATATATATATATATGTGTGTGTGTGTGTGTGTGTTGTGTGTGTGTGTGTGTTTGTGTGCGTGTATATATAAATTCTTCTGTTAAAACAGGATACGTCTCAAGTATAAAAGGCCCATTAAAACACTCTGGTTTAAAGCTAAGGACCATATTTCGGTGGACTCACTCCCACCCTAATCAAGTACTGAATGACAGAAGTTACATTGGCGAAATATACATATAGTAGGAGGTATGCCCTTAGGTGATGCCTGCGATCACCGCTAAGCCGACTACTTGATAAGGGTGTGGGAGTCAGTCAACCGAGATACAGTCTTAAATTATGCTACAATTGTCGGAAATCATACCGATGGCGAATTAGCCTATTAATTAGGGTTGGCAAAAACCAATAGTTTAAAAAAAATAAAATCTTTTTTTAAACCATGGTTTTTTTTTGGTTTAAACCATGAAATATGGTTTTTTTAGGTTTTTCATTTTTTAGTGCTACTAGGTATGGTTTTTTTTAAGAGTTTATTTCATTTTTGTGCTACCCAGTATAAAACTAAAGCAATTTTAATGATAATCACACAATTCTGTGTCCCTATATGTATTTGACATACAAGTATGATGTATCCATACACTTTAAGAAGGATTAACAAAATTTAATAGTTCCATTATCTGTATGGCCAAAATTAACAATCTCCATATACTTCAAACAACTGCATATGAGAGAGGGAGAGAGAGAGAGAGAGAGAGAGAGAGAGATGCTTTAGTTTTGTGGATATGTCATGTCTAATACCTGTGTCTGGTTTGTTTACAAGTTTGGATCTGATAGAGTCAAATATCAAGTTACCAATTTACCATTGTAAGGGTTATATTTTTATTAAAGAACTTTTCTGACTTTCTATATTCAAAATGGTTTTTATTTATTACATCTAAAAAAATAAATACCAGATTTAAATAGCAGATTAATATGATTACATGATCATGGTCATTTAATCATAAATATGGCTAGTTGGCAACTGTAAAAACACTGCCAAGCTATGCTCCTGGCATAATGGCATGTTACTCTAGCCATGGTAGGCTACAATCACTCTGGTTGTTTTTCAATAATGTGCCTGACTGCAGCAGGGTCATAGTGCTGAAAATAACTGATCAACATGACAGGTAGAAAAGCAGACATCATTTGGAAATTTTGTGAAAAAAAAGTAGTGGAAGGCAGAAAGGGTTGTAGAGCTATTTGCAAAAAATGCCACAAAGCAATGGAAGGGAAAATAGCAAGAACGAAGGCTCATTACAGTATCTGTGTTGCTTTGGAAACTGGCGATGAAATTGGAAAGTAAATGTTATGGAAAGATGTTATGCTTCAGGGGGTAATTAATTGTTATTTTAATTATGCTAGACTACTTTACCAATTTTATTTGAAAATCCAAGTAACTGATAAGAACACCAAAAGTTTAAAAAAATATATATTACCTGAAATAAAAGTTATAAAGGAAAAATGAAGAAAAAAAATATAAAAAAACAAAACAAACATAAAAACCAAAAAAACCATGTTTTTTTTATTGACTGGTTTAAACTATGGTTTAAACCGCCAACCCTGCTATTAATGATAAAAATGGTTCGTGACCTGGCAGGATCGAACCGCCAAACAGCGTAGGCCCAACGACGTTCAGCGGACGCTGATTGCATTTGACATTCAAAACACGACCAACTGGATTTATCAGATCAGACAGATAAATGTACCTTAATGAGTTCGGTCCAGATCTATCTCTCTTACAGGACGGAGGCTGCAACGCGAAATATCATATTTTATCATTAGGTTTTCTATAACGTCACTGCGGAAGGATTTAGAAACTGGCGGTGGTAAAACCACTTGATAGTTTGTGGTATTATTTTCGGTAACTGAAACTACGTTGTTCAGATTACCATTCTTAAATTATACTGGAACTTTGCTAATTTACTTTTTCTAATAACATCTCTTCTTCTTTCCGCATTTCCCATTCATGTTACTTCTTTCGAATGAGCACCATAATATTCAGTGTCTCCTATGGTGGGCTTGTTCCAAATGAATAGGGTCCGTCTTACGTCTTCATAATAATAATAATAATAATAATAATATAATAATAATAATAATAATAATAATAATAATTTTTATCTATTCATTCATTAATTTGTTGATTTACTTTTCCTGTTACCTTCTATTGCTTCTTACAAATGAAATCCATATTCTTTGGAAGCTTGAATTTCAATAATAATAATAATAATAATAATAATAATAATAATAATAATAATAATAATAATAATAATAATAAAATAATAATTATAATAATAATAAAAAGAAGTAGTTTCGGAAATGGTGTGACACAGGTCTGTTTTATATTAATTACAAGGGAGGGGGAGTAGGGAGGGAGTAGAAAGGTGGGGTGTGCATTGTCCGAAAAAAAAAAAAAAAAAAAAAGTGATCGATTTCAAGTGTCACCAGACACGGTCAAGGGACGATCATCTGATCGTTAACACAAAGAGAATTACTGTTATGACGGAGGATCGATGAACAAATCCGGATTTCCTTCCATTACAATAAACACACACACACACACACACAAACAAACTCACCCGTTTTTTCAAGCCAGATAAACCCAATTATCAATTTTTCCACGAACTTAATGAATCCATTATCAATTTGAAAGAAGAAGCAAAACAAAAATGTTGTTCACGATTAAACTTCCGGTAACGTGATTACCCGAGCCTACTCTCTCTCTCTCTCTCTCTCTCTCTCTCTCTCTCTCTCTCTCTCTCTCATCTGACGTACTCTTGACGCGTGAAAGAACTAGCTAAGTTTGACATATTCATCCGATAAAGAACATCCATATAACGTCATTGGAAAGGTATTTAATAATAATAATAATAATAATAATGTTAAGGAATTCACAGTCTCATGAGGTCTGTGTTTATAAAAAATCCACATTATATATTAAAGTATATTACGTCTCTAATATATAATTGTGGATTTTTATAAGAAAAAAAAAAAAATAATAATAATAATAATAATAATAATAATCTTTATATCAGCTCAGGGTCTTATAAGTGGAATATACAAAGTACAGGTATGCGATCAACGTAGATTGCAAATGGACGCAAGGGTATTTTCCTTGATTTAAACTCCACTAAACACAAATATTGCACTGCAATGGACATGAATACATCCTACCCAGGAAAAATACTGAGGAATAACCTAGAACTAACGAAATTACAGTAAAAAAAAAAAAAAAAAAAAAAAGAAAAAAAACACGCTCGAATAATTTTTCTTTTTTTAACAAGGACGCCAACTGAACTTTTTCGGAAACAGTATAAGTAAGTAAAAAAAAAAAAATACACAGAAACAAACGAAAAACAACTACAAACGAACAAGGAAATTAATATAAAGAAGGCGTCTTCCGCCCTCCAGCTTAATTGGGGCGCATGCTTAAGTCTAGCTTTGTTTTACCAGCGACAATTAAAATAAATACGATATATTTTATTAGAAATAATCATTCTGTAATGTTTAACAAGCACGTTATTTATTTTTTAACATTTTTATTCTCATAAGTAAATCATAAATATGCTATCATAAATTCCTGTATCTTTAACTCAACGCAAAACACCTTTCTCAGACATTTTAAGGCTTTTTCATAGACATTTCCTAAACCCCCAACTAGAACAACAACAAAGTAGTCTGTAAGCTTACTCCCCGAGTAAGTGAAAACACACGAACCAAGTTTTTTTCATAAGGACGCCAAATGAACTTTCCTCTGAAACAATAGAGGTAAAAAAATGACACCGAAGCAAACGAAAAAACTAGAAAATAAAGAAAAGGGAGATAAAAAACAAAACAATGCTCAGCCGAGTAATTTGGAAGGGGGGTAAACAAGGATTACCCCTGAAGTTCCCCAAGACCCGGAATCTTTTCGCCAAACTTATATATGGCGAAGTTGATTCCGTTTTAATTCCCGGTATTCGAGATGAGGAAAAAATAAATACCAACATGACCAATCAATGCTGCATTTAATACTGCAATAACGCAGGTCATAATAATCATAGTACTGTTAATATTACAGTTATATGATTACATTTATTGGATGCTGTTCTGCTGTCAGACCTAAAGGCTCATAAAACAATAAGGTTAAGTAGATTACAATAATGTCGGTTCAATTACAGTACAAATATTTCAATATATGTAATACTTTCGAAATGCTCTATCCATCTAAATTTAACCTCATTGGAAAACATAATGAAAGGAGGAAAAAATAAATCAATGTATGCATACAAATTCTGCAGTCATATACCTACGTCATACGGCTTACAGACATATAATAAAAGAATTGGAATTGAAACATACGATTTACCCAGAAGGCCCAAGCGTTAGGACCTCTGAGGTCATTCAGCCCTGAAAGCCACGTTGAAATAATTGTTAAGAAAGGGTGGAAGGTCAGGCGGAGGAAAGATAAAATGAATGGAGATACAGTAAATTGAATGAAAGGGGTTGCAGGTATGGGCCGAAGGGACGCTGCAGAGAACCTTGGGTAATGCCTACAGCGCGCCGCGTGAGGTGCACTGATGGCACTAACCCCACCAGTATATAGACACGAACATCATTCTCTTCCTTGCATCCAAAACCCAGCTGGTCAGCGAAATGACATATCTGTCAAACTGAGTCGTGTTGACCTTGAAATATCGTCCATACTTTGCTATTTTCTCTAGGAAATTTACTCCCAAAGTATTGATTGTTATTGACCAGAAGATGAACCCTATTCATGTGGAACCATTCCACCATAGCTTCCCAAAAAATATGGTGTTCGTTAGAAAGAAGTAACAGAGGGTAATGCGAAATACGGAAACAAAAGATCAGTAATTAGAAAGGAAATAAAAATAATTAAATTAATACAAAGACAAAAATATAAGTAAATAATTAAAATATGCAACAAGAATTGTTTTGGAGTAGCAATGCGTTGAATCTTCCTTTGAACTTTACAAGTTTCAATTGCACGACATCCTCGTGGAGACTGTGCTGATGCTGACCATTACAAGTTAAGTAAATAAATAAGTAAATACTATAAATAAACACAAAGTCAGTGTATTTACGTTGTAACTCAGGCCTCCTCCGGTTTAATATTATTTTTGCATTTTTCCCTCTCAGTTTCCCCCTAGGATGTTGTACAGTTGGAACCTCAAAATAACTTATTTATGTATTAGTTATTTTTTCCTTTGCTAATAACTGATATCTTCTTTTTGTATTTCCCATTACCTTCTGTTACTTCTTTCTGATAAGCACCATAATAATATTCTTTGGAGGCTTGAATTTCAAGCCAGTGACCCCATGTGAATAGGGTCCATCTTCTAATAATAATAATAAGTTCGACTACAATACACAAATCCACTTCATTATGTTTTCCCAATCAATTGTTATTTTTATACTCGACCAACAATCTCTCTCTCTCTCTCTCTCTCTCTCTCTCTCTCTCTCTCTCTCTCTCTCTCTCCATAAAAACGGCCTTAGCATAAAGCTCAATTTGCGAGGTCGAGAAAGGATTTTGCCATTTAATTAAAGTCAGCTTAAGGCTTATCTGCGCTATTTGATCTTTTTTCCCCCAGTGGAGGAGGAGGAGGAGGAGGAGGAGGAGGAGGAGGAGGAGGAGGAGGAGGGGGGGGAGGAGAAGACTGAACTCTGCGGGAGGAATGGCAGATACTTAAAGGGAGGCTTCTTCTCTTCATTAAATATCAATTTAAAATTAAGAGGCAATTTGGAGAGAGAGAGAGAGAGAGAGAGAGAGAGAGAGAGAGAGAGAGAGAGAGAGAGAGAGAGATTAGTGTCCACCAGTCAAGATGTAACGGACTGAACTCTAATGGACTTTCATTCCTTATACATATAAGGACAGAGACTATTAAGCTACGCAAGAAAAAAGCATCGATCAACCTAATCCACGAAGTGAAGACATATACTTAAAAATTATCAATAAATATATTGCACAAAGTGTACACTGATCCTTAAAAATTATCAATAAATATATTCTACAAACTGAAGACTGATATTTAAAAATTATCAATGAATATACTATAAAATGCAGACAGATTCTTCAAAATTATCAATAAATATATTCTACAAACTGAAGACTGATACTTAAAAATCATCAATAAATATATTCTATAAAGTGAAGACAGAGCTTTCAAAATCATCAACAAATATATTCAACAAAGTGAAGAATGGTCCTTAAAAATTATCAATAAATATATTCTACAAAGTGAAGACAGATCCTTTAAAATTATCAGTAAATATATTCTACAAAGTGAGGACTGATCGTTAAAAATTATCAATAAATATATCACACAAAGTGGAGACAGATCCTTAAAACTTATCAATAAACATATTCCCCAGAGTGAAGAAATTGAAGATAGATCCTCACAAAAATAATAATAATCAGTAAACATATTCCACAGACTGAAGACAGGTCCTTAAAAAATTTATTGAGTGACTAAACTTGAACAAAAAACTATCCAGTGCTTTGAGCAATCTACCTCAACCCAAAGCAATAATAAAATAACGCCACTTTCCAGTAATAACTCAATCCACGAAGAAAACAAGCCTTGAACAACGTCCTGAATAAATCCCAGGAAAAAAAAAGAAGTTAGCGCTCGCATTGACATCCAAACTGCTGTTCATAATTCAACCATCGTTCCATTTCAGCTTGGGGAGCAAGTCGCAAAGAATTCGGACCGGAGGGGGTGGGGAGAGGGTCCCAATTAATTCCAGAGGCTAATGAATAATTACATACGTTCAGATGAGCATCCATGACGCAGGAGAATGGTCCCGAAATATGAGACTCGTTAAATATTGATGTCGACTCCAATAGCACGGGAGCCAAGTCAGTTTATTAAAATTCCCGAATTTCGGTTTGGCTCTGCAATATATAAAATATATATATATATATATATATATATATATATATATATATATATATATATATATATAAGGAAAATGCGTGAGTTGTAGATTTCTGTAGACGCGTGTAGAGGCTATGCAGATTACCGTAGACATGTGTAGAAGCTAAGTAGATATCCGTAGACATGAGTAGAGGGTATGATGTAGATTTCCGTAGACATGTGTAGAGGCTATGATGTAGATTTCCGTAGACATGTGTAGAGGTTATGTATGAGATTTCCGTAGACATGTGTAGAGGAGGCCATGTAGATTTCTGTCAATTCAAAATGTTTTCTCACACTGAGAATTAAAGAGTAGCAATACTCAGCCTGAAGCCGTTTCTAATATATATCTATTAATGATGAGAGGCTGATTACGATCCAATATACAAAAGATTAAACAACCATGAAAAGAAAGGAATAATTCTTATTCAGTGTATTCAAATGCATACAGAAGATATAATTTAGGCCAAAGGCCAAGCGCTTGTGGACCTATGACGTCATTCAGCGCTGAAATGGAAATTGAGAGTAAGAGGTTTGAAAGGTGTAACAGGAGGAAAACCTCAGAGCAGTTGCACTATGGAACAATTGACAGGAGATGGCGGAAAGAAAGATGTAAAAGACAGGAGATGGCGGAAAGAAAGATGTAAAAGAATATGAACGGAGGTGCAATGAAAGGAACGAAGGAGGTTGCAGCTAGGGGTATGTGATGCCTACAGTGCACCGCATGAGGTTCACTGACGGCACTAACTTACAACGGAATAGCTCACTTTTATAATGCGAATATTCTGCTTTAAAAAGTGAACCTTACAGCAAAATAATGCTTTAAAAGTCAAGTCGAAAAATAAAATCACTAAAATAAAGCAGCTTCAGTCATTGCTTAGTCCAGTTTCTATTTATACAACTATACAACCATAACAAAAGCAAACAACCTAAGCACACGACAGGAGTCAGTGATTTCTTGATGACACTTCATATCCACACATTTTTAGCCAACGTATTTTGAACGAGCTGAGAATCCCTTAACAAAATGAAGATGGCTGAAACTGTATAAGTAAGAATTATACAGAACTCTCAAGGCTTTTAAATCTGATTCCTCCTGGAGAGAATGAAATTCATTATATGTATATATATATGTATATATAGATATAATATATATATATATATATATATATATATATATATATATATATTTGGGGTTAAGTACTATCTCCATAGCAACAGACCGTCTCTTCTCCGAAGACGAATTCCCCCCATTATACGATTACCTGGACTTGGGGAGGACTTATGGGGGGAAAGGATTACACTGGGGGGAGGAGTTTGGGACGGGGGGGTGGGCGGCCATTAAGGGATTTCTCCGTTTGGTTTTTTAAAGCAATTTATAAAGAATAATTCATTTCCCTACTCTAAAAAAAATTTAAATGGTCACTAAGACCATTTATGTATGTATATAGATAAGTTTCAGACCCACACAGGGATCGACCCCCGGGTCTCTCAATTGCAAGGCAAGGGTGCTACCAACTATACCACTGGGAGACGTAACTGTTATATATGTGTGTACGTATATATATATACATATATTATATATATAATATATATATTATATATATATATATAATATATATATATTATATATATGAATTTTATCACATCAGCGTGATTCAAAGACACGCATTCAGCTATGAATGTCCTGTAATACCAAATTCGCTATAACTCGGATTTAATATATTTTCACGTGTGTTAACAGAATGGGAATTTTTTTTAGTTGATAAGACAATCGTCGTCCCATGGGCTCGAACCACGGAAACAAGAATTCTGGACGTGTAGTGACGCTCTTTACCCACAAGGCTATCACTATATATATATATATATATATATATATATATATATATATATATATATATATATATATATGAACATAATATTTACGTTTAATTATGAGGAAAACTTCCTCCCAATGCCAAAAGTTATAATGAGGCTCCTCCAGAGTTAAAGGGAAATCTGCCTGCCTTCTTCAAGGTAACTTGCTCCTCCTGTCAACACATCCCCGCTTCGATTAACGGGAAAAGATGTCATCCTGAAAGCGACAATATACAAATTCTTTTCATGTTTATAATTACTGAAGTTGGAGGAGTGTTCATTTTACATCGTATGGCATTCCAAATTATTCATGATTTTTTGGTTAAAAAAAATAAGTAGGATGAGGTTTTATCGTTACAAGTTCTTACAATATTACTCAACAGGTTGATATAATGTTATTACACGATGTAATTTCTTTTTTATGAAAAGTGAACATGAAAAATAACTTGCACGCATATGTATGTATATATATATATATATTATATATATATATATATATATATATATATATATATACATATATATATATATATATATATATATATATATATATTATTATTATATATTGCTACTGTCAAAATGCATATTTCCCCTCTTTAAAGTATTGTGTATGAGATTGTGCAACATTTTTTCAGATTCCTAGATAGCTTAGAGATAGGATGTTTTAAATGTGTGTTCAGATTTCGCATAACATATTATAAAAAGAATATATATAACGTAGAATGTAGAAAGAGAGAGAATATCTTTGTACGTACAAAGCTAGAGTTGTTTTTCAAAATCTGTCAACACGTTTGATAAGCGAGCTCGAATCTTCAATGTGTTTTGGGATTCTGTCATCAAGTACGATAAGGGACGTCTGCTTCGGTCGATCAAATTGAGTACGTGTCTTTTTTTAACAGAATCGTCTCATACGCGTATGTCTTCGTCAAAGCCACGTGCAAATTACACATTTCTTTGTAAAGTTGCGTCATACTGCAAGCTTCTGGAAGAACTGTTGCCCAAAACGTTTTGTCATCTCCAGTCCAGCTTCCGTAAGGGAGAAGTTTTTCATTCGGGCTTAGATACTCGAGGCGTTCAGATCTCTCTCTCTCTCTCTCTCTCTCTCTCTCTCTCTCTCTCTCATAGCACTTTTGATGTTAAAGTAACGTAATGATTTCGTACTTATTGAATGGTCAACCGTAACTTGAGAATTTCAGATTTGATATTTCTTAGAGTTTGTCTAGTATTATTTAGTGTTTTTGTTGAATCTGAACAAACATTCTTTCGTAACGGCGCCTGGTTTTGTGAAAGTGTGAAACGAGCTGCAGCAAGAAAGAAAGAAATTGGTATACCAAAAAAGGTAAAGTGTGTTATATTTTTATTAGTTGCAACTAATAACTGATAGGAACAGTGGTTAGGTAACAACTAATAACAGAAAGGAACAGTGGTTTGGTAAAAACTAAATAACTGATGGTTACAGTGGTTTGAGAGAAACTGTTTACGTTTTTACACATTGCAAATTTTTGTGTTTTGTGTTTGTTTCATTTCTGTGCATTTGTTCATTTTATTATTGAAGTGCGCCTTTTTATTTTATATTCTGTGTGATTAATACTTTTTGCAAGTTTTTATATTGTCCACATTTTTCTGTATTTTCATTTGCATTCACAATTTAATTGACTTAGTTATTTTCATTAATTAATCGTGCACATTTAATTAACTTTAACACTTGTGAATTTATTTGCATTTACTTAGAATTCTTTTCAAATTTTATTATTGTTTAGCACTTGTGAATTAATTTCAAATTTTCAATTATTGCCTGACACTTTTGAATTTCAATTGAATTAATTTTCTTGAATTTTGTGATAAATTAATTTTCATTTAATTTTACTTAATTTGATTCAAGAATTAATTAAACTTTACTTTGTTTTCAAGTAACAGTAATTTTCCCTGATATTGTGAATTTCACTTATAAATTTTGAGTTTAATAATAAATTTTTGTATTTAAAATTTTTATTAGTGTTTTCATTTTTAACCAGTATATTTGCATTTAATTAGGATTATATTTATGTTAGGTAGAAACACAGAGTGGTAATTGATCTGTTTTCCTTCAAGTAACTTGAAGTGACTTAGAACCAGGGAAGTACTTAGACTTCTGAAATCAGGGAAATACTTAGACTTTTAAAGTTGTTGATGGAGTGATGCCCTTTGATTAATTATTTACGTACAAGATTACCTCACACCTGTTTTGATGCAATAATGGTAAGTTGTTAAGGGATCACTGTTGCCTTTAGAGTATTCAGTCGTTTAGTACCTGTGATGAGGGTTCAGGTGTCTGGCTTTTGTGGTATCAATTAATGAATGGTAAGTGTGGTAACCAGATACTTGGCACTTCGTCACAATATATATCTAATAAAAGGAGCCCATAAAAACACCAAAATATAGAGAGAAAAACACTATATTTCAGAGACTGATGTCTCTCTCTTCAGGTAGATGAATGCGAAAAGTTTACAGAAAAGGTGGGGTAGTTTACAGATCCATGGACAGATCCTACAATTCCATAACCATTACCTCAAAATAACAAAATGCAAAGAATAAAAGTTGTCCAGAATTCCAAAATATACCGAAAAGTCACTTTTATCCGACCAATTACAACAAATACCATCCGCCGACATTTCCCGTGAAACATAAATTTTTTCTAAGTACCCACTTGATGTGAACGGTGACATGGCGGTCGGAGCTCACTCAGTTCTTGAGTTGGCCGCGGACAGGCGCTGTACGTCGGCCCGCCTCCAACGAGGGAATTTTAAATCAAACAGATCCGCGGACAGATCCTACAATTCCATAACCATTACCCCAAATAACAAAATGCATAAAATAAAAGTTGTCCAGAATTCCAAAATATACCCGAAAAGTCACTTATCCGACCAATTTACACCAAAATACCATCCGCCGATATTTTCCATGAAACATAAATTTTTCTAAGTACCTACTTGATGTGAACGGTGACACAGCGGTCGGAGCTCCTGTAGTTCTTGAGTTGGCCGCGGACAGACGCTGTACGTCGGCCCGCCCCCAACAAGGGAATTTTAAATCAAACCAATCCTGTATCAGGTTGACCCAGGTCATCCCCAAGGGACATGGATTAACTTCCTTCCAACCAATAAAAACGTGTCCCATGAATATGAATCAGGCACTCATACCTGCACTCACAGAATTCGCCCTTTCCGTTCTCCACCACCGACATAAATAGAACACACGCAGTATTATTTCCTAAAAGTGTAACATCAGACGAGTTCGATAACTATACGCATTTGTGTATTAGTATTCTGATCGAGTTCCTACGCAACACTGACGAATTTATGAAGTGGTTGTATAGAGAAGCTTTACTTGGGGACTATTCGGGTTATGTACAATGTGCAACATAGGGAACCGACGGTTCATGAAAGATGGGACCAGCAAGGCCACACGCCAACCCATTTACATGTGGCGCTATACAAACAGCGAGTGTGGTAAGAAGGTATCAGTTCGGCATGGGTCATTTTTTGAAAAGTCGCGTTTGTCCCTAGAAACAACTATATTAATATATTGTTTCACCAAGAAAACCCCACAGTGTGTTGTAAGGGATTTTGTTATGCCTCTAGCACCTAACACTATGGTGGATTGATATAATTTTTGTAGGGATATATGTTGCCAAATCCTGTGTGCTGATAATGAGAAAATCGGTGGTCCTGGTCATATTGTTGAGATCGACGAATATAAATTTGGGAATCGTAAGTACAACCATGGCCGAAAGGTGGATGGATCTTGGGTGTTCGGCGGCAGTGACCGACAGATATGTGAGACCTTTTTCAAGATGGTTCCTGACCGTTCTGCCGAAACTCTGATCCCGGTGTTGCTTGACAACGTACTTCCAGAAACCACAATCGTATCTGATTGCTGGAAGTCGTACAGCAAAGTCCGGGATCATTATTTTGCGCATAATGTCGTGAACCAGAGCGTTAACTTTGTTAGCCCGGACGACCCGAATGTACACACGAACACTATAGAATCACAGTGGCGTGTTCTTAAACGGAGCGCGCTACCGAGACACGGTACACAGAAAGAACTTTACAAAAGCTATTTTTCTACATACTGTATCCAGAAGCGGTATCTACAAGATGTTCCGTGTCCATTTCGGGCATTCCTGAATTTAATCAAACATGTCTATCCGTTCAAAAGTCGCCTGACATCTCCCATCTCAGATTTGATTTCCCAGTCCGAAACAATAAGACCAGGACCTTCCTACCAGCGAGGCACGTGATCCCCCACCCGTTTCAAAGAGGCCGAGACTGATGCCTTCATGTACCCCTTAATGGTCGTCGGACAGCAGCGACTTTGAAATTTAAATAAGGTAAGTTGTATATTAAATTTTGTTATCCTAAACTAGTGTTTCGGTAGTTCGAAGCCAGTACCAAAGCACGTGTTCGAACAGATCTATCGGCCCGACGGTGGGCACGTAGGAACATGCATGATGACGCAATCTGTATGTAAACTATTTTTTCCGTTAGTTCGAAGCCAGTACCGAAGCACGTGTTCGGACAGATCTATCGGCCCGACGGTGGGCACGTAGGAACATGCATGATGCTGCAATTTGTATGTACTAGTGTTTCGGTTAGTTCAAAGCCAGTACCAAAGCACGTGTTTGAACAGTAAGGCCGTGGCGAACGAGTAAGGTGTTTAATGTTACTTTTATGGGGGATTTATAGCCTAGGCTAGTTGTGTTTTTTTGCATGTACTGTGGCTAATTCTCTGTAACCCCTGTGGCTAGCACGCGCAACATTACCTCTTGCCAGAACATACCGTGCTTGCCAAGAATCTTTAAATATGCGGATAAGGCACGAAGCGCCGTTTCGCCACGGCCTTACTGTAACCCCTGTGGCTAGCGCGCACAGGGCAACATTACCTCTTGCCAGAACATACCATGCTTGCCAAGAATCTTTAAATATGCGGATAAGGCGTGAAGCGCCGTTCCGCCACAGCCTTACTGACAGCACACATAAACATATTCACCGTTAACAACTAATTTATCAGTAATTCTGGTTAGCGGTAGCCTTGGCTAGTCTGTCATTTACATGTAAAGTAGTGGTTCAAAGTTATGTATGCAAAGTGAGGGGTCCTAGCATCTAACTTAATGTAACGGTTAGTGGTAGCCTAGGCTAGATGTTTTACATGTAGGCTAGTGGTTCAAAAGTTCTGCAAAAGTAAGGGGTCCTAGGCTAGCCTAGCCTACGCAACCTTGAATGCAGAGAAGGGGGTCAAACTTTGTCTTCAGGGTAAAAGGTTCTGGGTCTCAAAATGGGAATTGAGATTTTGCGCCGTGAAGTCCGAGGCCGCTTCCCCCCACCCAAAAAACCCCGGTTTTACAAGGGTGGGCCCCCTTTACTGTTTGATGTTTTACAAGGCTTTATTTTTCACGGGGTCAACTACAAAAACGTTGTTATTAGCAATTATACTGTTCCCCTTCATTTCCAAATATGCATTATACATGTAGTTACTTTATTTGAGATTTTTCCCCACAAAAATCCATCGTCCGCGTATATGTAGTCGCTCCTTAGGTGGTATTTATACCAAGAGGTCGATCCACAAGTAAGCCAATTTAGGTCACCCCCACTGATAATCTTCCTTTAATCTTCTTAAGTGTTGGCTAGAATGAAAATCTTGTCGATCACATCTGAATCCCATGCCCTTTGAGATGTTCATTACTTGCCTCTCTTTTATTAAGGCCGATTCCTTCATTTGACTCTTGTACCGGCAGTTGCTGCTATAAATTATACGTGACAAATTTCCAGTTTATTCTATGGTTATGTTCATTTATATGGTTGAAAATAGATGAGTCTGTTGTCCATACCTAACTGACCGGTTTGTTTGTTGTATTAATCTCTGGGGAAGTGGATTTTCCTGAAAAATCCGCTGTAAGATTGGTCACAGTCCTGGCATGGGATTTCATAAACCCCTGTGTCCCTGGGGGATGTCTTTGTTGGACGATTAATCAGGATTTGGCTAAGGTGTTTGGGTAAGTA
>NC_061108.1:2639278-2684278 GCF_015104395.2 Macrobrachium nipponense
TAACTACTGCCATCCACAGATTGGGAGTGAATGTATTGATCGGATACGTTCTAAGCCCCTATAATACTCTACTACTGTCGAGCGAATGGATTACCCTTAACAACACTAATGACAACTACCACATGACCAGTCATTATATCAGTCATACAAAAGATAATGATGATTTATGATGTACACCTTCACGTCTATGATAAGGTAAATAAAAAATAAATAAAATATCATTGCGTGTAATTACACTTAAGCTTTCATTATTTCCTTTTGAGAACGAAAGAACACTTTTAATTTACTAGTATCTTTTTTATTTATTTATCAATTTCATAATTTATTGCTTCTTTGTTTGGATGTGGTCTCTTCTTTCTGTATTTCCCATTACCTTCTGTTACTTCTTTCTAATGAATGAACGCCCTGTTTCCAGATGAATAGGTTCTTCATCTTCTCAATATAATAATAATAATAATAATAATAATAATAATAATAATAAAATAACAATTCTTTAGAAGCAAGAATTTCAAGTCCTCCTAAGGCGGGCTTGTTCCATATGAACAGGTTTCCTCTTCTGAAGAATAATAATAATAATAATAATAATAATAATAATAATAATAATAAATAATAATAATAATACATTTACTCTTAGGTATCATCAGAATGAAGAGCTGAAGCCCGCAAATAAAACTCCCTAATAAGAAAAATGTTCACGAAGATACGAACTCGGGAGAACCAACTATCTCCAGGGATGAAATACAAACTTTGCTCAGAAAAATAAAAATAAAAAAATTAACTCACCTTCAGCAGACGCTATTTGCCAAGAGAAATAAAAAATAAATAAATAAATAAAAAGAATTGGCAAGCAAGCGAGGAATGAGATCTACTCTTCCCAGGAACCACTCACCTGAAAAAGAAGAGAGAAAACAAAATAAGAAACAGGGCGTGATCCGGCCTCCAGCTTACTGGAAACACATGCGGGATTTTCCCCTCACGCATAAGTTGTAAACGTTATATTCCTGACTTTTAACGTATATCAAAACGTGCTAAAATCTGCGGTCAAATAGACCATTGTTTCACAAACGAAAATAAAAATAAATATGCTATATTTATTAAAAATAATTTTTCTGTACTGTTTAACATGCACATTATTTATTTTCTAATTTTACATTTTCATTCAACGCAAAACACCTTTTTCAGACCTTTATAAGGCTCTTCAATAGACCTTTCCCACCCACACCACAACAACATCAAAAACAACAACAAAGTAGCGTGTAGGCTTACTCCCCGAGTAAGCGAAAATGCACTGAAGTTCTTCGAAGAAATCGAGTTTTCTGTACAGCGTATAATCCCAGATACTGATCCGGTACCATCAATTACATGACCCCAAGCCTAAACGTAGGTGAAGGTAAAATGCACGGAAGTTAATAAAGGAAATTTTGACTTTTTGTTGCAAAGAGCGAGCACCCCCCCCCATCATCATCATCATCATCATCATCAGGACTATCATCCATCAGGTAATTGCATGACACTAATGAACTTGATTAAACAGGAAAAGGGGTCTGCATGATGCGTTCACATAAACCGGCCGCAGTTTTAGGACACTGAAAGTGTAATTTGAAATACTGTTAGCGTAACGAGAATTTTAAAAAAAATATATATATATATTTCTCCAGTGCTGTAGTCACTATAAGGAAATTTAACGCGTCATCACAATACCCAAAGCTTTAGCGAGTACTTGTATGATAATAAAAGCGAAATAAATAAAATGCATTGATTCTTGCACATTGGAAGTGAAATTCGAATCAATTTTGAGTATCAAGAAAATTCTCACGCTTACTGAAAAGTCGCAAGTAAATGGAATACATTATTCTTCTAGTTTACATGAAGTCAGACAGAGCAAAATAGCGTTACAGATTACGAATAACAGAGGAGGAAAAGGTTAAATTAACACCAGGCACAGAGATAGGCCTAGCAGAAGTATACTCCATACCTATACGAGTTGTAGAACGGGAAACAGTAGCTGCGATCAGTAAAGGGAAATGAAAATTAACGCTCAATCAGGGACATAAAACTGAGAAGAGCTAAGATAGAATCTCATTTAAAGGGCATTAAGGAAAACCATGTTAGAGAAGAATTCATAGACTTATTAGTGCGAATATAAGGATATAGTCGCTCTAGACGGCGACACCTTGGGAAATACACGCGAAATAACGCACAAGATAGACATTCCACCAAACACAAAGCCAATTTACATACCAGCCTACAGAGTAGCACATTCCAGAAGGAGATCATTGAAAGAGAAGTACAAGAATGAATAGGCAAGGAATAATAGAACCAACTAAATCCCCATGGTCCTTTCCACTTTTGCTAGTTCCTAAACGGGACAAAACTTATGAATAGTTGTGGATTTCAGAAAATTGAACCAAATTACTGAAAATGATCCTTATCCAATGCCGTCAATGTGAGATCTTATCGCCACTATAGGGTCCAAGAAGTACTTCACCACTATAGATTTATTGCAGGGATTCTTGCAAATCCCTCTAGACGAAGAAAGTAAACCTTTGACTGCTTTTTCCACTAGTAATGGCAGATACCAGTATGTAAGAATGCCCTTTGGTCTTAAAGTCCAAGCCCGGTAACTTTTGTAAGATTAATGGATAAAATTTTTGGGCGATTTACTAGGCCTAGAACGTACCTGTTACATAGATGATTTGGTAATAGCAACAGACACTATAGAGGAACACATAGACTTAGTCAGAGAAGTCCTAAAGAGATTTAAGAAAAGCCAACCTGAAGCTTAAACTAAGAAGTGTAACTTCCTTAAAAGGAAAATAAACTACCTTGGGCATACACTAAGTGAAAAGGGCGTAGAAGTAAACGACGCAAAGATTAAGTCGATTAGGGAATCCTACACCTCAGTGCAAGAAGGACGTAAAGTCATTCTTAGGTTTAGCAGGTTTTTGTACCGCAAGTTCATAGGGAACTTTGCAGTCATATGGACAGACGAGCAGCAAGAAGCATTTGATGAATTGAAAGAAAGATTAACACACCGCCAGCCATACTTAGCTTTCTAGACTTTGGCAAGAATTCATTTTTAGCCACGGACGCAAGCCACATTGGTATAGGAGCATGTTTAATGCAAAGACAAGATAATAAGTATAATGCGATAGCTTATTACAGTAGGAAATTAAAGCCCTCAGAAGTGAACTACTCAGTAACAGACCTCGAGTCTCTAGCTATAATAGACGCTTTAAAGCATTTCAGATATATCATTTTTGGTTACAAGATAACCGTGTTCACGGATCATTCAGCTGCAGTAGAAATGCTAAAGAACCCTAATTTTTCTGGACGAAGAGCCCGTTGGTTCATGACAGCCCAAGATTATGATATAGAGGTGAAATATGTCCCTGGGAAGACAAATAAGGTAGCAGAGCATTATCAAGATATGTGTCACAAGGTGATAGTATATGATAAGTCAAGAAGAAGAAAAGAATGAAACAATGTGCAATGACGTAAAATGTACTCACCATGCATTATACAAGGTAGCTTTCCCGGCAAAGTTTCATAAGGGAACAAGAAAGAGATGAAGATATTTAAGGGGAACTGTTTAAATACGTTTGAAACGAAAGAAAACACAGCCAACAAGAATTAACCGAACTAGGTAGGAAGGTTGGATGTCCCACAGATGCACTAACGGACATAGATGGCGTATTAATTTGGATGTGTCACGAATATGATCCATTTGGTCAATTTCTAGGTGTGCTGCACAAAATGGTTAGTACCTAAGAGTCTAAGAGACAAGTCATTGAGCTAATGCACGACGATGACATGAGAGCTCACCCAGGAAGGGATGAGACAATTAGATTAATCCAAAGAACTTTCCATTGGAAGGGGAATTCACAAAGATGTTAGTAATTATGTGAAGAGCTGCAATATATGCAACAGCTACAAGGGAAGGACAGACAAGGAAGTACCACTAGGGAAATATCCTATCCCACAGACTCCTTTCGAAAGAGTATCTATTGATCTATCCACTAATCTTCATACCACGAGTAAAGGGAATAAGAATATACTAGTATGTATCGACGCGCTCACGAGATATACAGAGTTGGTACCACTAACTAGTAAAAGTGCCAAGGAATGTGCAACCGCTCTCTTTGATAAGATATTTTGCAGATATCTGCCCCACAGCTCATTATCTCTGATAATGGGACCGAGTTCAACAACTCATTAGTCCAAGAAATTTGTAACGCCTTTAAGGTAGAAAAGGTAGCGATACAACCGTATCACCAGATAGCAATGGCTTGGTAGAAAGGAATAACAGGAAGGTTTTAGACGTATTACGTCACACAGTAGGACAGGATCCTGACTGGGACGTCAATTTACCTTTGAGTCCAATTATCATTAAATGCAAGGCATCATACGAGTACTCGAGCAACTCCCATAAAAGCTTTGATGGGATATGAACCCAGATTACCTTATGCATGGCTGAATCAGCCAGTACAGCCTAATTACTCTGAAGATAGCAATGGAGATAAGAATCGGAAACTTTAAAGTAATACACAAGCAATTGCACAAGAATCTAGAAGAAGCCCAGCAGAATATGATAGAGAAGCATCAAGAAGGATTAAGGCCTGTAGACTACAAGAAAGGGGATGAAGTCTATATTAAGAAGGAAGTAAGAAGTGGTATTAATTATAAGTTAGCCACAAAATTCACAGGACCATACAAGGTCGTAGACGTACAAGAAACTAAGATAAAGGTTAAGAAAATGAATAACCAAATGCCTTCACATATGCTGAATCATTAGAAGAAGAAGAATTTGATAAACAAGGACAAGGTCAAGAGAACCAAAGAAGTTTGAAGAATCCGAAATGACAGAGACGTCAGAAGACATTCCAGAAGAAGGAACTAGATATAACCTAAGAATAGAAGAGTCGCTTTTCAGTGAAACAGAAGAACAAACCCATTAATTCATCCCATTATTCCCATGTATTTATTTGATTTCTTTATTGCTAAGTTTACCTTCATCGGTCAACTTAGGAATAATCTTTTATTGTTGCAATTCTTACTTTAATTAGTTGGTTTGTAGCAATTTTTTTGGGTTAAGTGCACTTAACTTCAAATTTATTTTGACTTGAAGGGAATTATTTGGGTATGTAAGAAACGATTCAATGCGCAGTATAAGAATTTCAAGACGTATATTAAGTTTAATCGTTCCATAAGAACATTCTTAGAAGTAAAAGAATAAATAACGGTTAAGATAGATATTAAGAGATTTTAAGATAAGAGAATTCGTTTCAGAAATGATTATGATTTTGATGGGGTAATTAATACACTTACTTGTTCACAATTCCAAAAGATGTTATTGATGATAAACTTACTAATAAGATATTAATCGATGAAGACTCACTAACAAGAAGTTAATTGATGAATGACTCATTAACAAGATAGTAGTTGTTGAAAAACTTACTAACAAGATATTGATTGGTGAAAACTAACTAATTGTTGTCACAGTAGAAGAAACCTACAAGTATTAACCACTAACCGGTTCCTTTAACCGAGTTGCCAATTTTGTTTTAGTATCAAGCAGTGAAGTTATATTGTTTAATGTACAAGGTTACTCAGAAATTACAGTAAGAATGTCCAATGAAATTTTGCATAAACACAATACACAATCTCAGTAGGAAGTCAAGGACACCCTTGTTATTGCATACAAATACACAAGGATATTTTCTCCCAGGACTTGTCTCCAAGTAGCAGGTCGCAGCAAACAAGAAGCCATCAAGTGTCGTCAACAAAGAACGAAATTTATTTTCCATAAAAGAAAGACGATATCCACCTAGATAGAATAGGACTGAGGACTGAACCAATCATGTACTGTAACTTGGATAGTTACCATTATTTTTTGCTTCTACCATGCACTTATGTGACTTAAGGGCTTATGTATGTTTAAACCTTCAGTTTCTTGTTTTTTTGGTGATTTATTTTGTTTGCATTCAGTTTCATGTTTCTTAATGTGATTTACTCATATTTGAATTCAGTTTGATGATTCTTCTAATATTACTTAATCAAGTATTTGTTCTATTTATATTCAGTTTTTTATGTTTCTCTGAATGTTACTTACTCAAGAATTTACTCATGTTTACATTCAATTTTGATTGTTGCCTTAATGTTACTTAATCAAGGACTTGCTCATGTTTACATTCACTTTTGATGTTTTTAAGTTAAAGTTTCAATATGATTTCCAAGAAGCATAAGTTAGGAGTCCTCTTGTAGGTATAATATTTGCTTCAGCTTAGTTAACGCTGTCGGAGTCAGCGAGGTAGCGGGCCGAGACTGTAATATAGTGTGGCACAGTGTCGTTATTCCAAAGGACAATAACTTTATAATACTTACAAAAGGGCACGAAACGGATAATAAGAGAAGAAAAGAGAAAAGGGATAAGATAATGATTTTTCTTAGAGAAGGGATTTTGTTACTCAAAACATTAGGCTTTTAGCCATTAGACATCTGGTTTTCATCTCCCCCAAAAAGCCTCTGTCCGTACCAGCGATTAGTGCCCACCAAGAGATTATGGGGCGACGAGCGATATCCCACCAGGCCAATCTCGAAGAAATATT
The DNA here is from genome assembly GCF_015104395.2 of Macrobrachium nipponense. Classification (NCBI taxonomy): domain Eukaryota; kingdom Metazoa; phylum Arthropoda; class Malacostraca; order Decapoda; family Palaemonidae; genus Macrobrachium; species Macrobrachium nipponense. Next base: position 2,645,887 of record NC_061108.1, read on the forward strand.
GGAAACTTACTCTCATTAGCGCCTATGATAATCGGGCGTTCCCTTCGTGAACAGGTCAGAGAGAGCCATCTGGCATACGTTAAAAAGGAATTCTATGACCCGTTGTTCAAAGGAGGGGAGTGCCGCCAACTCTTAAGTGCTCCACCCTCTCGAGATAGACCTAAGGACTTCGACGAATCAAAAGCCATGAGTGTTGGTCATAAGACAGCCCAAAGAAGTATCAACGAATGGCCTATGAGGTTACCAAGGGATAGCCCCCAAGAAGCCAGGGACATGAAGAAAGGAGGCGTATACAAATTCAGAGCCTACGAATCATTGTAGAAGGCATGACAGGAAGGCGGTCTTGTATAATGTCTGTAGCCACTAAGACACAAAAGTCTTTCAGAAAATGCCACACCCAGTCAAAATCCCAAAATTCAAAGGCGGTGCTAAGGAGATTTCAACCCCCCAACAAAAAGGGCAGACAGAGAGAGAGCAGAGAAAAAAAGGGGAACAGAGAAGTCAAGAGAAGATAACGACGAAGAGGGAAGGAGGGGGGAGAACCAGTGGCGCAGCAACAGGCAGAGAAGAGGGAGAAAGACAGAAGAATCCCCAGAAGAAGAACAGGTTGCAAAAGTGTGGTGTGCGAATTAATCAAAGACAGTGAAAGTGACAATCAATACTCAGTAAATTTCCCTCGTGCCTATAGACTCGTAATTGCAACAAGTGCCAATTAAGTTTTATCAGTCCAAGAGCCCAGTAACTCAGAAGGTGGAAAACATTTGTAAGAACCCCTAACGAAGAATAAACTTAATGCAAAGAAACATATCAATTAAGTTCTCATCCAAAATTAGAACCCTTTTTGCTATTCCCCAAAGTACAGCCTCCACGGCGCACGTTACCTTAGAGCTGTGTACGGAAAAGTAAGCACCGTCACAGATTTAATTGGTGGCAGTGTGGTACAGTGTCGTTATTCCAAAGGACAATAACTTTATAATACTTAACAAAAGGGCACGAAACGGATAATAAGAGAAGAAAAGAGAAAAGGATAAGATAATGATTTTTCTTAGAGAAGGGATTTTGTTACTCAAAACATTAGGCTTTTAGCCATTAGACATCTGGTTTTCATCTCCCCCAAAAAGCCTCTGTCCGTACCAGCGATTGTGACCAACAGAGATTATGGGGGCGACGAGCGATATCCCACCCCCAGGCATCTTCGAGAAATTGGAAACTACTCCTCATTAGCGCCTATGACTAATCGGCGTTCCCCTTCGTGAACAGGTCAGCGAGAGTCATCTGCATACGTTAAAAAGGATTCTATGACCCGTTGTTCAAAGGAGGGAGCACTTAAGATTTCGTTTCGGCACTCCCCTCCTTTGAACAACGGGTCATAGAATTCCTTTTTAACGTATGCCAGATGGCTCTCTCGACCTGTTCACGAAGGGAACGCCGATTAGTCATAGGCGCTAATGAGAGTAGTTTCCAATTTCTCGAAGATGCCTGGTGGATATCGCTCGTCGCCCATAATCTCTTGTTGGTCACTAATCGCTGGTACGGACAGAGGCTTTTGGGGGAGATGAAAACCATATGTCTAATGGCTAAAAGCCTAATGTTTTGAGTAACAAAATCCCTTCTCTAAGAAAAATCATTATCTTATCCCTTTTCTCTTTTCTTCTCTTATTATCCGTTTTCGTGCCCTTTTCTTAAGTTATTATAAAGTTATTGTCCTTTGGAATAACGACACTGTGCCACACTATTACATATATATAAGAAATCAAGAAAATATACATACTAACTAATTATATACATCAATAAAAGCATTGAGTTTGGGGCTTAGCAAGTGAAATTCGAAACATTGTTTGAGTAACATATATTTCAATATAATAATAATAATAATAATAATAATAATAATAATAATAATAATAATAATAATACATTAAACTATCCGAAAATACCCCGAAAACCAAAACCATTATTTCCAAAAGATATTAAAGTAAGAAATACTGTAAAGCTAAAAATATTCACTGAGGAAACTTTATATTACATAAAAGGTATCCAGGGCGCCGTAGCTTTCTGTACAAGTAATGCTTTCATTTCTGATAGTGCTTTCGCCAGCAACAAAACGAATAAATAACTTACCAGCTCCCTGATGTGAAATTCAATTACATGATTAACCATTAAAATAAGAGTACTTAAGAGGAACTTAAGGAATAACATTACACTTAACTTAAGGAATAACATGGCACTTAAGTAACTTACGGAATAATATTACACTCCAGTAACTGATGGTATAACATTACAATCAAGTAACTTCAGGAAGAACATTATACATATGGCCACGAGATTCCTTTTACAATAGACACACTAAATACCGAATACCAACACATAGCGCTAACAACTATTAGGATTTATCTGAGAGAGAGAGAGAGAGAGAGAGAGAGAGAGAGAGAGAGAGAGAGAGAGAGAGAGAGAGAGAGAGAGACTGCTTTCAACCTAAAAAAAAATCGGTGTAGGCAACCTTGGATCAAAAGCATTAAATTACTAAGGACCGAATACCAACCACTAGCGCTAACAAACTATTAGGATTTATCTGAGAGGAGAGAGAGAGAGAGAGAGCAGAGAGAGAGAGAGAGAGAGAGAGAGAGAGAGAGCAGACACTGCTTTCAACCTAAAAAAAAATCGGTGTAGGCACCTTGGATCAAAAGGCATTAAATTACTAAGGGAACATTTTTTTTCTTAACGGGAAGGAGGTTACAAAACAACTACAACACTTGTCGCTGTTATAAAATCATAACCTGGAAAACGGCAGTTGTGAATAAGTTCCTGGTCAATAGTGCACATGCAACGACCGAAATAAGTTTCACATAAATTTCACATTTAGCAAAAATCTTTCAAGCTAAAAAGTAACTTTTCATAATGATACTTTGGGTATCAGTTCACTCTCCAGCGTTTCTTGTTTTTGTTTTACCCTCGACATTAACTATTCACCAAGAAAGAGCCCGTGTTACCAAACGTAATAATCATGTAAGTAATCATACTGCACTGAATTCGACATTTGACACTCATGATTCTAGTTGCATTGCCTTCAAATGAAGGTGTAAACCACAGATTAAAGAGCAATCTTAAATGCATAACGTACCATAAAAACAAAAGAGGTGTACGCTAAGTAGACCATTTAAGAATTTACTCAGCTCAGGAAATAGCTCAAATTAAACGCTAAATGCAACAATAAAGAATTGTCTTTAAGCAGTGACTCAGAGCCCTGACTTCAAGGCATTTCCTTCAGTAACTACGTCGATGAGTCCTTCCAACGAATTTTTACAATCTTGCTGATAATTCTGAGTGGATGAGGAACTGGGCAAATTTAGAGATGAACAATCAGATACCTTCCAGAAACTGCTCCTAAGTAATTTCCTTAGCAAAAATTAGGGTTTTGAATCAATCTCTCTCTCTCTCTCTCTCTCTCTCTCTCTCTCTCTCTCTCTCTCTCTCTCTCTCAATTGTCTTGCAAGGGTGGACTGCACCTAACAACGAAAAGAGCTTAGCCCTCACCCATTTACACACAAACATTTCCATTCTTGCAGATCAACGATATACAGTCTCGGCTAATTAAACTTGCCATCAAATTAGTAGGAAACGATGGTTATAAAAATGACAGCCATTAGTGTTTTAATGTTTTCGCTCGTTCCTTTGCAATTTTACCTCTTACTCCGCAAGTAAACAGCTATAGTATTTATATGTATAGCGAAGCAAAATATTAATGATTAATAAAAAGAAAAATTAACTTATTAGTCAAATTCTACATAAAATTCAAACAGACATCACTAAAGGGTCAATATATGATTGTAGGCACAATTTTCGAGAGAGAGAGAGAGAGAGAGAGATAGTGATAAATCTCCATAAAAAGAAACTAAGATAAAATCCCAATACTGGGTACACCTCCTCCACATTTCCTCCACGGAGAGAGAGAGAGAGAGAGAGCAGAGAGAGAGAGAGAGAGAGAAATCTCCATAAACAAAAAGCACTAAGATAAAAATCCCAATACTGGGACACCTCCTCCACATTTCCCTCCACCTTACCTTACAGACCTTACAGTTCGTTCGGGTTGCCCCAGGTCCACTCAGTGTGAGGCACCTCTAATGTCTACCAGAGAGTTGCTAGTACATCTTCCCGGTATATTTTGCATCTTCCAATCTTGGATGGTCTGGGATGCAGTTTAGATATTTGTCGAGCTTATTCTTAAACACATCTACGCTCACTCCTGATATATTCCTCAGATGAGCTGGCAACGCATTGAATAGACGCTGCATTATCGATGCTGGTGCGTAGTGGATTAATGTCCTGTGTGCTTTCCTTATTTTTTCCTGGTATTGTTTTGGGCACTATTAATCTACCTCCTGCTTGCTCTTTCTGATATTTTTTAGTTCCATGATATTTTTTCTGTTATTCCTTCTATCTGTTTCCATGCCTGAATTATCATGTAGCGTTCTCTTCTCCTTTCTAGACTATATAATTTTTTAATGATTGTAGTCTTTTCCCAGTAGTCAAGGTCTTTAACTTCTTCTATTCTAGCTGTCAAAGGACCTTTGTACACTCTCTATTTGTGCAATATCCTTTTGATAGTGTGGGGTACCATATCATATTGCAATATTCAAGTGGACTACGAACATATGTTTTATAAAGCATAATCATGTGTTCAGCTTTTCTTGTTTTGAAGTGCCGTAACAACATTCCCATTTTTGCTTTACATTTGCCAAAAGAATTGCTATTTGATCATTGCATAACTGTTCCTATTCATCATCACACCAAGGTCTTTAACTGCTTCCTTATTGTGATTGTCTCATTATTAGGTCCCCTATATGCATATAGCTTTCCTTCTCTGTCTCCATAATTTATTGATTCAAATTTATCAGAGTTAAATACCATCCTATTTTCCTCTGCCCATCATATACTTTGTTAAGGTCTCTTTGTAGAGCGTTTCCTATCTTCATCACAAGTAATTTCTCTACTTATTCTTGTGTCATCAGCGAAACTACTCACTACCGAATCCTTAACATTACTGTCTATGTCCTTCAATCATAATAACAAACTAGTAATGTTGCAGCTAACACACCGTACTACCTTGTGGCACACCGGATATTACCTTGGTTTTCATATCCGATTTCTCATCGTTTGCAATAACTATCTGTTTTCTGTGTGTAAAAAAACTTCTTTTAACCATCTTCCTATTTTATCTACGATAATTGTGTTTTCTATTTTCTTTGCTAATATATTATGGTCTACTTTGTCAAAAGCTTTTGCAAAGTCTAGATAAACCACATCTGTTTCATTTCCGCTTTTCATATTTTTGAATATGTTCTCACGGTGGACTAACAGTTGGGTTTGTGTACTTTTTCCGGGTACGAAACCGTGTTGTCCTATATTAAACAAATTAAATTTTTTTTATAAATGTTTCATAATATTTTTCTTCATTACCCTTTCATACACTTTCATAATATGTGATGTTAGACTCACAGGCCTATAATTACTTGCCTCAAGTCTTGATCCACTTTTGAAAGTAGGGGTGATATATGCTATTTGTGCTCATCATAAATCTTGCCTGTATCTACACTTTGTCTTAATAATATTGCAAGTGGCGTTTGCGATAGAATGAACTATTTCTTTCTAACAAAATAGCAGGGATTCCAATCAGCCCTGCAGCAGCTCCATTAATTTCATAATGTCAGCTAGATATTCACTATTTTCGTCCTTACTTCTATATCATTATCTTCATTATCTATTCTAGGGGTGAATTCTCTCTTATATCGTTCTGCCAGTATGTTGCAAATTTCCTTTTTTTCATTCGTTAATCTCCCTTCAATTCTCAGAGGGCCTATTTCTATTCTTCTTTTATTCATCTCTTCGCATATGAGTATAATAGTTTGGGGTTTTGCTTTATATTTAATAAGGTTTTTTCTTAATTCCAATTCCCGTTTTTTCATTTTCTTTTGATTGTATAATCTTTTGTTCTTCATTTTCTATCTTACGTTTTAGTTCTATAACTTTCCATGCATTTTTTTCTTTTGCAAGACCTTTTTTCCACTTTCTGATTTTCTGGAACAAGATCCTTCTGTCTCTTGGTATGCATGAATGATGTTTACTTTTCTTCTTCGGTATATATTTATCCACTATTTTCTATATATTTTATATAATATCTCCGTATTTACCCAATTATGTCATCGCTTACGAAAATGTATCCCAATCTTTGTTTAATTCTTCATTTATTTCTGACCATTTTATATTTTTACTGTAGAAGTTGTATTTTCCATATCTTCCCACTTTTTCATTTCTTGCTTATCTCTGTTTCACTTGCTTTGGAATAAACTGTTAATTCTATGACATTATGGTCTGAAATACTCGCATTATAAACTATTATTTCTTTAACATAATTCACCTCGTTCACAAATACTAGGTCTAAAGTATTTTCCTTTCTTGTTGGCAGGTGATTTATTTGTTGAATGTTGTATTCTAGTAGCATATCTAATAGCTTTTCGAATTGCCTCTTATCTTCTGCACTACTATTACTCTCTTTTTTATATGTATAAGTACATCCACAATCTCCTATTCGTTCTTTCCATTCTACGAAAGGAAAGTTGAAGTCACCAGATAGGAGAATAGTCCAGTCCTTGTGATTTCTACATATATCATCCAATTTTTCAATTATTAAGTCAAACTCTTTAGTATTAGGAGGTCTATATATTACTATGTTCATTAATTTTTCAGATTCAAATCTACCGCTATTAGTTCACATTTTGAGTTACTATATTTCTCATATATTTTTCCTTGTTTTTTGTCTTTCCCATATATTGCGGTTCCCCCTTGATTCCTATTTTTTTCTATCTGATCTATAAGTTTGGAACCCTTTTATTTGATCATCATTCCCAGTCTCTGGGAATACCAGGTTTCACTTATATTCATTATATCTATTTTCTTTTCAATTTGGGTTAGTTCTTCTAAGTTACTCTATTTTTCTTTTGAGTTACTCGTAAACTAAACCCTGCGCATTCATCACTATGATGGTTTGCGTTTTTCTCCTTCAGTTAATATTTGGTAGTAATAAGGATTTTCCCATGTCTCTTTCCTGTTCTGGTATTGTTCGTTTTTTTTTTCATTTCCAGAAATTCTGACATTAAAAATCCAACTTTTCCATAAATATTTGATCTTCATTCATCATAATTTTATTCATGTCTGAATCTGCAATTTTCTCCGTTTCTGCAATATCCTCTTGCATAATAATACAGTTTATTATCCCTTGAGTAGAATTTTTGGGAGAGAGAGAGAGAGAGAGAGAGAGCAGATGAGAGAGAGAGAGAGAGAGAGAGAGTCTTCCTTTTTTCTTTTGTTGCTTATTGTAGCAATAAATCGAGCTTCAATCAAGCGAGAAAGAGAGAGAGAGAGAGAGAGTGGGGCAGAAACACCTTTCCGAGTTGCCCATTTGGCAGCCATGTTTAATCAGGGCTGACAGACGTGTTAAAGGGGAGTTTTAACAGGTGCGGGGACTAATGGGAAAATTAACAAGACAGTCGGGTCGGGTTCTTCCGTTCGGGCTGAAATGGGCATTTAAGCTTCCGGACGGCCCCCCACCCCTCACCCCTTAGTTAGAAGGGTGGGGGGTAAAGGGGGGGGGGTGATGGATGGGATGGGATGGGGGGTGGAGGAGGCATGCTGTCTATCAAAGGAAATGGGAAAAGATAAATAAAAAAATAAACAAATATGAGGAATTCGACGAAAATTTGCCTTTTTCTACGACGCAAAATACCTGAACACGTTAACACACATCTATGTGTTTATGTATACAAATACTAATATACACATAATATGTATATATATGCATATTGTACATCTTTAGAAAAACGTAAAACGTTAAGTCACTGCTACATTCATTCATAAACAGCTGAATTGACATTAGAAATCATGTTTAAAAAAAACATCAACATAGGGCATTTTCACTTGCATACAGAGATGGCTCATCAGCGTTGTGTTGGCCCCCTCAACAAAATAACCATTTAACTATCACATGCGTGCAAGATGCTTCCGAAGTCCGGAGACTAGAATTGGAAGGCTCTGCCAAAGATTATCAGAGAATTTCCTGTGTCCAGAGACTAGAATTGGACGTCTCCGCCACAGATTATCAAAGAATTTCCTACATCCAGAGACTAGAATTGCGTCTCTGACAAATATTTCATTAAGAATTCCCTAGGTCTAGACTCCAGAGACTAGAATTAAATGCTTCTGACAAAGATTAAAAGAGAATTTTCTGTGTCCAGAGACTAGAATTAGACATCTCTGCCAAAGATTTCATTAAGAATTCCCGAGGTCTGGACTCCGGAGACTAGAATTAAATGCTTCTGAAAAAGATTATAAGAAAATTTTCTACATCCAGAGACTAGAATTATGTGTCTCTGCCAAAGATTATCAGAGAATTTCCTGTGTTCAGAGACTAGAATGAAATGCTTTCGCCAAAGACTATAAGAGAATTTCTGACGTCCAGAGACTCGAATTACACATCTCTGCTAAAGATTTTTATTAAGAATTCCCTAGGTCTAGACTCCAGGGACTAGAATTAAATGTCTCTGTCAAAGATTATCAGAGAATTTCCTACGTCCAGAGACCAGAATTAGACGTCTCTGCCACAGATTATTATTATAAGAGAATTCCCGGGCCTTTTGGAGGGAACCCAAAGCGTAATTTATCAACGACACCCGATATCGACAGCCGTAAATTGGATGGGCGCTAACACTACATCACGTCGGGACTGTATCCAACCCCTTATTTTCACCTGTGTGTGTGTGTGTGTGTTTTTTTTTTTCGCCAATTACCTTTTTATAAAATCAGCAATTACCTTTTTTTTAAAATCGGCAATTACTTTTTATATAGCCAATTACCTTTTTTTCAAATCGGCAATTGCCTTTTTTTATCGCCAATTACTTTTTTAAATCGGCAATTACCCCTTTTCCTTTATCCCCAATTACCTTTTTTAAAAAATCGGCAATTACCTTTTTATATAGCCAATTACCTTTTTTAAAATCGGCAATTTTTTTTTTATCGCCATTTACTTTTGTAAATCGTCAATTACCATTTTTTCTTTATCCTCAATTACCTTTTTTTTTTAATTGGCAATTTCTTTTTTTATAGCTAATTACCTTTTTTACTTTATCACCAATTACCTGTTTTTAACGCCAATGACCTTTTTTAAAATCGGCAATTACCTTTTTATATAGCCAATCACCCATTTTAAAGAACGGCAATTACCTTTTTGTTATCGCCAATTACTTTTTAAAATCGGCAATTCCTCCTTTTTTCTTTATCCCCATGACCCTTTTTTGCCGGCAATTACCTTTATTTGCCGACTACCTTTTTTTCGCCAATTACCTTTTTTTTTTAAATAGACAATTACCTTTTTTTTTATCGTCAATTAAACTTTTTTAAATCGACAATTACCTTTTTTATTGCCAATGACCTTTTTTTATCACCAATTATTTTTTTTTAAAATTAGCAATTACCTTTTTTTAAGCCAATTACCTTTTTTCTTTACCACCAATTACCTTTTTTTTTATCGCCAGTTACCTTCCTAAAGCCAATTACTTTTCGGCAATTAGCTTTTTTATCGCCAATTACTTTTTTCTATTGCAAACACCTGCCGGAAATCCACATTCCCGAACCAAAAGGACATATATATGTGAAAAGTCCATTTGATAACATCTTAGCTATTAGAATTTTTGTTATACTTTTTTTTAGAAGATTAGACAAAACACTATGCTTGCGAGAAGACGAATGTAAAATAAACAGGGAAAGGGAACAAAGCGCGATCCGACCTCCAGGTTACTCGTGGCGTGGTAAAATCTACTGTCAAATTGAGCGCTGTTTCACCAACGAAAATTAAAATACTCTATATTTTATTAGAAATACCTTTTCTGCACTGTTTAAAATACACATTATTTATTTTTTACTTTTTCATTCTAATAAATAAATTACAAATATCCTATCCTAAAATTCCTGTATCTTTAACTCGACGCGAAACACCTTTTTCAGACTTATTTAGGCTTTTCCATAGACCTTTCCTACCCCCAACAGCAATATCAACTACCACAAAGTAGTTTGTAGGCTTACTCCCAGAGTAAGCGAAAATAAAAAGAGAAATTAATACTTAAACTAAAAATCAAATTTTAAAGGTTCCATATTCCTGACTTATTCAATATCAATCACAACGAAAGGTTTTCCGTATAGTTTCTACTTTCATTTTAGTTATATATAATAGAAAAAAGTCTTTTCAACTACGACTAAAGGTTCATTTCGTAACAAAACACTTCCTCACTGGACGAGTGGGTTACGTGCTCGCCTACCGATTCGGTAGGCGCGAGTTCGATTCTCCGCTCTGCCACTGCGGAATCAGAGGAATTTATTCTGGTGATTAGAATTTCATTTCTGGATATAATGTGGTTCGGAACACACACACACACACACACACAAATAGAGCTGTAGGTCCCGTTGCTAGGTGACCAATTGGTTCCTGGCCACATCAAAATATCTAATCATTCGGGCCAGCCCTTTATAGGAGAGCTGTTAATCAGATCGGTGGTCTGGTTATACTAAGATATACTTAACTTTCGAAACAAAACAACAAATGAAAGGAATTGGTCTCTTCTGGTATTTTCTTAACACCGTGACAAAACATTATGAAACATACGTAAGTGGAAATAAAAATGTATTTATAAGGAAGACGCACGAGAGAGGGAGAGGGAGAATATTTTCTTAACAACATCGTGACAAAACAAAACATACGTCAGTGGAAATAAAAACGTATTTATGTATTTACAAGAAAGACGCACGTGAACGCAAACAAGAGAGAGAGAGAGAGAGAGAGAGAGAGAGAGAGAGAGAGAGAGAGAGAGAGAGAGCCGTCAACTGCTACCGACCAAAGCTTGATTCACACAGTTTTGGAACAACCAGCCAGGAAATTTTTTTTTTTTTTAATAAAAATAAAATTAAAAACTATCGTGTCTGCTTCACAACGAGCCAGACCATCAACTAATCCCTCCACAATGCAACCGATCGAAAAGGTGCCAGGAGAGGCCCTTATTTAATACAATGACGTCCATTATTCCTTCCTCGATGAGGAATATTTCTCAAAGGTTTAGGGGACAGGAGTGACAGTCATCATCAGGAAGAGAACGAGCGTTAGAATGACCTCACTGACAGCTATAGTGAGGATGTGAGAACCTGATGATGATTTGTTTTCATAAAATCAGTCACTGAGAGAGAGAGAGAGAGAGAGAGAGAGAGAGAGAGAGAGAGAGAGAGAGAGAGAGAGAGAGAGAGATTATTTAAGAATAAAACAAAGCTAGTTTGGAGTGGCATAAAAAATTACTAAAGCATATTCTTGAAATTACAATTGAGAAAATTATAGTAAAAACGCCCTTCATATTTAAAAATAATCATTAAAAGTTCTAAATATATATTTACATTTTAACAATAAAACCAATTATAAACACTGCAATTTGTATGTGGTAAATAACATTAAAGCATATTCTTGAAATGATAGAACTGAGAAAATTATAGTAAATACGGCTCTCATATCATTTCTAAAACATAGAGAAAAATCTTTAAAGTTCCACTAATATCTACACTTTAACAAAAAATAATATATATACATATATATATATATATATATATATATATATATATGTGTATATATATATATACATATATATATATATATATATATATATATACATATATATATATATATATATATATATATATATATATACATATATATGTATATATATATATATATATATATATATATATATATATACATATATATATATATATATATATATATATATATATACATATATATGTATATATATACTATATATATATATATATATATATATATACATATATATATATATATATATATATATATATATATGTATATATTTTTTAAAAATTTTAAAAACATACATGAGAAGTGAAAAACTGAAGACATACAACAGATCATTTAAGAAGCTGAGGAAGACTACACAAGCTCATGAGAGAGAGAGAGAAGAGAGAGAGAGAGAGAGAGAGAGAGAGAGCGCTTCCTTGCCAAACACATGCTACGCCCCTAGGGGAAATTTATGACGTACCTCCAAACTGTTTCCCGCCTCTCAGATTCTATCGACTCCTGTCTGTCACCACGTGTCAAACTTCAATGGCGGTTTTTCTTATCTGGATGTCACTGGGAGATACAAGTTGCATGACTCATTCTCTCTCTCTCTCTCTCTCAAGTCTCTCTCATCTCTCTCTCTCTCTCTCTCTCCCCTCTCTCTCTCTCTCTCTCCTTCCATATATACATACCTAGAGACATATTATAAGTGGGAGAGAAAGATCTAGCTTTCACAACGTAAAGAATTCCTGTGCCTTTGTAGACAGAGAGAGAGAGAGAGGAGAGAGAGGAGAGATGAAGAGAGAGAGAGAGAGAGAGAGAATTTTCCAAAATGTAAACAGAGAGAGAGAGATATTTCCAAAATGAAAAGTACCATTAGAGAGAGAGAGGAGAGAGAGATTTTCCGAAATGTAAACAGAGTGAGAGTGAGAGAAAAGTACCATATGAGAGAGAGGGAGAGAGAGCTAGAGCTAGCTAGCTTTCCTAATAAACGTAAAGTACCATGATAGCCGGTCTAATAAAAAAGTAACACACAACACACACAAAAAACAAGTCTATTTAGATCGACAACGCGGAAGGTAGGTTTTATTTAACTCTGCCTCCACAATCTCTCGCCCCGATTTCTACCGAGTTCTTGATCGCATCAAGCAGAGAAACTTTATTTTTCTTCAGTTATTCCTTCCTTTATCATTCTCCGGTTATCCTTCAACATGTTCTACAGTTATTTAACTTATTTTCGATATGTAAGCTACTATAATATTCGTAAGTACAGTATAACAGAGGATGCTGTGTAATTTGAATCTATAGAAAGTTCAACCCTTAAATAAATGTTCTTGCATCTCAGTATTTTCAAAAATTTCTATCAATTCGTTTATTACTTGGTGAATTCTTTTTCTTTTCTCATACCTGATCTCTTCTTTCTGCAATTCCCTTCACCTTCAGGTACTTCTTTCTAAAGAACACCATAATATTCTTTGGAGGCTTCAATTTCAAGTCACCGACCCCATTAGCACCGGGACCTAACAGGTCCATTCAGCGCTGAAACGGAAATTGACAGTAAAAGGTTTGACAGGTGTAATGTAACAGGAGGAAAACTTCACAGCTGCACTAGGAGAGGGTGGAGGAAAGAGAATATGAAAGGAGGTGCATTAAAAGGAACGAAAGGGGTAGCAGCTAGATACAAAGAACCTTAAGTAATGTCATGTTTGTACAGACGGCACTTCCAACCTACGAGGAATAATAATAATAATAATAATAATAATAATAATAATAATAATAATAATAATAATAATAATAATAAACTTAGCAAAGTTTTCATCATGGTGACTTAGTTTCTACATAAGCTTCTTGAAAGTAATGTTATTCTGCTTAGAAACAAAATCACAATACAATTTCCTCTAAAAATACGGGTTTTATCATTACTATAATCTATAATAAAGAATGCAAATATATAACGAAAGAACTGTTCACGAGATGGAGCCTTCGCCTAAATAGCTGACCCAATTCAGTGATCAACCAAAGCACAAGAGAAAAATAATAAATAGTCATAGATAATTATACTCTGAGTAAACATATTCCTCGATCATTTGGGGACGTCTAGCACAACTGTTTCTGTCTCAAGTAAGCCAGAAGTGTGTTTTTTCTTCTTTTTTTTTTAATGTGTTGTTTATTTCCTCAGCAATAAGATGTTGGCATTTCCCGGTCAGAGAGAGAGAGAGAGAGAGAGAGAGAGAGAGAGAGAGAGAGAGAGTTTACTTTAAACCTGATACAATTTTATTTCCATTTTACAATACATTTTACAATGATTGATCTACGTTATATTTTTAAAACAGAGAGAGAGAGAGAGAGAGAGAGAGAGAGAGAGAGAGAGAGAGAGAGAGAGAGAGAGAGAGAGAGAGAGACTTTACTTTAAACCCTATGTACAATTTTATTTCCTTTTTACAATTATTAATCTACGTCGAATTTTTAAGAGAGAGAGAGAGAGAGAGAGAGAGAGAGAGAGAGAGAGAGAGAGAGAGAGAGAGAGAGAGGCGTAATTGACAATAAAATTGGGTATCCCCGAAACAAATTAGATGGCAGGTGATTAACAATAAAGAGAGAGAGAGAGAGAGACAGAGAGAGAGAGGCGTAATTGAAAATAAAATTAGGTATCCCGGAAAAAATTAGATGGCAGGCGATCAAAGAGAGAGAGAGAGAGAGAGAGAGAGAGAGAGAGAGAGAGAGAGAGAGAGAGAGAGAGAGAGAGAGAGAGAGAGAGAGTCGTAACTGCAAGTAAAGTTGGGCATCCCAGAACGCCAAAAAATTAATTTAAAAGAAAGCATTACGATCAACATTAAATTGCGGCAGAAGAACTAAACTACATTGCAAGACAATCGACGCGAGAAGTCTGTTGCAGTTCAGCAATTACCTCGAGGAGGCCAAACAGCAGTGAAATGAGAATGAATGCGACACGGTGGACAAGAGGAACAATAACGAGAGAAGAGAGAGAATCTTGTTTATTTGACGAGGGCTCAAACCGAAGTGGTACACTTGTGGTGGAAGGATAAAAGAAAACGTCAAATATTTCTAGATCATCACTTGAACCGAGAAGAAAGAGAGAGAGAGAGAGAGAGAGAGAGAGAGAGAGAGAGAGAGAGAGAGAGAGAGAGAGAGACACTTAAACCGAGAAGAAAGAGAGAGAGAGAGAGAGAGAGAGAGAGAGAGAGAGAGAGAGAGAGGGGAAAACAAAATAATAAACTCAAAATTCCATTTCCATTTTACAATAGATAAATAAAACTACATGTTCATATTTTGCAGGTACAATTCTATTTCCATTTTACATTGGTTATTCTACGTCATATGTTTTAAAACAGAGAGAGAGAGAGAGAGAGAGAGAGAGAGAGAGAGAGAGAGAGAGAGAGAGAGAGAGAGAGAGAGGAAAAATAGAATAATAAACTCAAAATTTCATATCTATTTTACATTGGATATGATACTGCATGCCATATTTTGGAGAGAGAGAGAGAGAGAGAGAGAGAGAGAGAGAGAGAATGCTCCACTCTAAACCTTGGCAGCATGCCACCACTCTCCACGATAATAATAAAAAATATTCAAAAATGATTTGCGGAAGAATAAGTGATATAGAAATTAACATCTCGCAATGCGGCAAATTAGCATCGTAAAATCTCCTGTTAAGTGTCGCTTACGAGAATGTCAAGTGCTTGCTTTCAGGCTTGAGTATGCTTGGAGAATGGGTCGTCGACTTTCCTTTTTTTTTTTTTACCATTTTATTATTTGATTCTTTCCACTTATTTTTATTCCTACAAAGTCTTGCGGTGTTTAAACTTTTCATGGTGCAAGATAAGTGTCCTACATTTCAAGTTAGTAGTAGTAGTAGTAGTAGTAGTAGTAGTAGTAGTAGTAGTAGTAGTGATAATATAATAATAATAATAATAATAATAATAATAATAATAAATATTATTATTATTATTATCAATATTAATAACAACAGCAATAATAACAGTACTAATAATAATAGTAATAATACTAATACTAATAATAATAAAAATATTATCATAAATAACAAAAGCAACTAATAATAATAATAATAATATAAGGAAGGAGGCCTTCTCTGAGGGCAGTAGCATTGAATACAATAGCTGTTTCAACGGCATTTAATATAGAATCTTTCTCAATTCTTCTTATTAATCTTTTTCTCGTCAGCAATGTAGCTGGTGTATTAAGTTTCCGTAAGGACATGTAAAGATTTTCATTTGTCTTAGGTTTATTTATTTCTTCCTCTAACGTGTCGACAGCGCACAGGCAGTCATCTATGAGAGTTTACAGTACAGTGAATTAGATACAGTTTACAAGTATTTATAGCATGCAAGGTCGTGTACCCGCCACCGATTGTACACGACCTTGCATGCTATAAATACTTGTAAACTGTATCTTAATTCACTGTACTGTAAACTCTCATAGATGACTGCCTGTGCGCTGTCGACACGTTAGAGGAATAAACCTAAGACAAATGAAAATCTTTACATGTCCTTAGGAAACTTAATACACCAGCTACATGCTGACGAGAAAAAGATAATAAGAAGAATTGAGAAGATTCTATATATTAAATGCCGTTGAAACAGCTATTGTATTCAATAATAATAATAATAATAATAATAATAATAATAATATCACGTTTTGTCAATATTTCACAACAGTCGTAATACAATGAAGGTAATGGAAAATACCAAAAGTACACCTATATTACTTTCTTGCACCTCCTCCCAACCCCCCTCCCATAACGGTTACTCGTGAAAAACATAATATTATAGTTTAATAATTATTATGTTTTCTTCGACAGAGTTCATGTCATCAACATTGCAACTCTTATTAGGAATAAATATACATCCTTAATGGACGAGAAATATGAAAGAACACCAAATAAGAGGGAAGATTTAAATATGCAAAATACCCATAAAAAAAGGGAATATAATTAACAAAATATCAACGAATAACTACTCAAGTGAATAACATGCACGACTGTATGCAAATGCACTGAAAATATTTCCCTAGGCAATTAAGCGAGAGAGAGAGACAGAGAGAGAGAGAGAGAGAGAGAGAGAGAGAGGGGGTTCTTCTCCCCCTTTCGTAGCAAATCCTCTCATTAAAATGACTAAAGGAAGACCTGGCAAAGACGTGAAAGAAAGCACGCGTTTAAAACCGACTTTAATATCCTGCCATTTAGCAACAGTACGTTTTAATCCCAACAGTCGTTTGGCTCTTTGGGCCATAAGAAGAGGAAGAAACACATTCTCTCTCTCTCTCTCTCTCTCTACAAAGGCACAGGAATTCTTGAAATAAAGATAATCAAATGCCGGACGTGGGAGTGTGGATTGACATTAACCCATTATTCCCTCTCTCTCTCTCTCTCTCTCTCTCTCTCTCTCTCTCTCGGATCTCTCTCCTCTCTCTCTACACAAAAAGCAAAGTAATTCTGAATACAAGATAATCAAATCTCTCTCTTCCTCTATAAAGACAAGAATTCTTGAAAATAAAAAGATAATCACTCTCTCTCTCTCTCTCTCTCTCTATAAAGACAGGAATTCTTGAAATAAAGATAATCAAATGTCTCTCTCTCTTTCTACAAAGGCAAAGTAATTCTTGAATACAAGATCAAATCTCTCTCTCTCTCTCTTTTTCTCTCTCTCTCAACAAAGATAGGAATTCTTGAAATAAAGATAATCAAATCTCTCTCTCTCTCTCTCTCTCTCTCTCTACAAAGAGAGGAAATCTTGAAATAAAAATCAAATCTCTCTCTCTCTCTATACAAAGGCAAAGTAATTCTTGAATACAAAATAATTAAATCTCTCTCTCTCTCTCTCTCTCTCTTCTCTCTCTCTCTCTCTCCTCTCTCTCTCTCTCTACAAAGGTACAATAATTCTTGAATATATGATATCAAAAAAAAAAAAAAAATTCCCCCCCCCCCCCTCTTTCCCCCCCCACTCTCCCTCTCCCTCTCCTCTCTCTCTCTCTCTCTCTCTCTCTCTACAAAGACAGGAATTCTTGAATACAAGATAATCCAATCTCTCTCTCTCTCTCTCTCTCTCTCTCTCTCTCTCTCTCTCTCTCTCTACAGACAGGATTTCTTCAAATAAAAATAATAAAATCTCTCTCTCTATACAAAGGCCAAGTATTTCTTGAATACAACATAATCAACTCTCTCTCTCTTGAAATAAAGATAATCCAAATTAACGGACGGAAAAGCGTGGGTTGACACCGACCCATTAATACTGTAGGAAAAATCTCATCCAACCCGAATTACATCGGCTTCACGGAATAAATAACTGGATCAAAATTACGAACAGCCATCTTGCAAAACAAGAATTCTTGCGCTACTTTGTAAATGTGGTTAATTCGTAAAACAGATCTAATGGTTACCACGATAATAAAGACAGGTATACCCGCTACCAACATAAAGCAATTCAGTGTTGAGCCACTGGACACAAAACAACACAGAGGGCATGCAGATGTACTGAAGCCTTTGACAGTGGCTGCTTAATTGCATCTGCAACGTCGTACGCAACTTCTCTCCGCTAGATTGGAAAATATCTGTGGTGTTTACGATGGCTGGAAGTTTCATATATATATATATATATATATATATAGATATATATATATATACTTATATATATATATATATATAATATATATATATATATCTGATATATATATCTATATATCTATATATATATCGATATATCTATATAATATATATATAGATATATATATAGATATATATATATATAGATATATATATATATATATATATATATATATATATATATATATATATATATATATATATATATATAGATATATATATATATAGATATAATAATATATAGATATAGATATATATATATATATATATATATATATATATATATATATATCTATATATATATATATATATATATATATATATATAGTATATATAAACGACAAGATATTTTACTGCCTCGTGGAGAGTGCTCCTGACCTGATCAACAAACGTATCCGTTTATTTGAGAGAGAGAGAGAGAGAGAGAGAGAGAGAGAGAGAGAGAGAGAGAGAGAGAGAGAGAGAGAGAGAATTTTACTTTAAACTTAAGTCAAATTCTATTTCCATTTTCAAATGGTTATTATACATGTCACATGTCATTTCTTAGAGAGAGAGAGAGAGAGAGAGAGAGAGAGAGAGAGAGAGAGAGAGAGAGAGGCATAATCGTGCTTTTGGCAACGACATAGGCCAGGCCATCACCAGGCCGTGGTTCAAGTTTCAAAGGCCACGGCACATACAGGATTATACCGAGACCGCCGGAAGCTAAATCTATTACTTAGTTTTTTTCCTGTTAATTAAAAGCACATACTACAAATTAGGTTTCACTGCTGTACGACAAACTGTCGCGGTTAATAAAAATAAAAATTTGTAAAAATCATTTTTACGTAAATGTAATTGCCATCAAAGGCCTACATCTGCCAAACTGTTGTTCTATATACGTTGGTGATACCTTTATTGTTTTTTAAATTTATTTTTACCATCTTTATTCTGCCGTTTCTTCCCGTCTCACTAACGTTGACTGCTAGGTGAAATTAGGAAGACAAGGAAAAAGTCCCCCCCCCCCCCCCCCCCCCCCCCCCCCCCCCCCCCCCCCCCCCCCCCCCCCCCCCCCCCCCCCCCCCCCCCCCCCCCCCCCCCCCCCCCCCCCCCCCCCCCCCCCCCCCAAAACAAGTTGCTACATCACTCTAATTAGGGAAACCTCATGTTCACGATGAAGCAAGACTTTGCACTTTGATAAATGTCAGCATTAATATCCTCACAGTCGTGGTTTACCTAACACATTGCTTGAATCTGTGACTTTCAGCTTTATTATCAAGTAAAAAACATTTCACTTACGTGTCCCTGTCTTAAGAAGGTCACTGCCGCATTCAGACTCCTGGGGGGATGAATTCCTCTGTTTGCTAATCCATTTGAAACCTTCCCTATATCAACATTAAATCTATTTACTATCTTAGCTGGTCTGACTTTGAGTAGAAAGGGTAATATATGTGTGTGTCTCTACCACAGAGAGAGAGAGAGAGAGAGAGAGAGAGAGAGAGAGAGAGAGAGAGAGAGAGAGAGAGAGAGAGAGAGAGATTTTCACTGATTTGATATCTTCATAAAACTTTGCATGTATTTTCAGTTGCTCTATAATTCAAGCCAACTGTGATTTAAGAGCTTTGTCATTATCACATGAACTGCGTTGATAAGTCATATCTTTTCTTTGCTCTGTCAGATAAAATACATAAAAATTGGTGGAGTGGATAGTACTGATAAACACATAAGTAACAACGAAATATGATGTACACATAATCAATAATTAGTCAAATATTATTATTAATATTTTTCAGATGATGAACCCTGTTCAACTGGAACAAGCCCACCAAAGGGGCCACTGACTAGAGATTTAAGCTTCCAAAGAATATTATGGTACTCATTCGAAAGATTTAACAGAAGGTAATTGGACATACAGAAAGATGACCAATTCAAAAAGAAAAAATGAAATTAACATATAGATACATATGGGAATACATATACAAGAAGACTCCGTATTAAGGTCAATTTTACGACTAATTGACTAGAAATTCAAGTTTCCAAAGAATGAAAATTGAAAAGGAAACCCACAAAATCACTGTGTAACGTGTTTACTTCTAAGTATTTATTTACATTTATTTTACTCTCACATCGAGTCACTTTTCAGGCCCTATCTGTGGCCCATTTTCAAGAGATCTCTTGAAAATGGGCCACAGATAGGGCCTGAAAGTACTCGAGTGTGGAGTAAAATTAAATGTAAATAAATACTTAGAAGTAAACACGTTACACGTTGTACACAGTGACTTTGTGGGTTTCTTTTTCAATCTTCAGAAGAAAACTGAAAGAAGTTTTTGTTTGATTTTCCAAAGAATACTATGGTACTCGTTCAAAAGATGTAACAGAAGTGTAATGGGAAATACAAAAAGAAAAAAAACAGAAATTAACAAATAGATACAAATGGGAATACATATAAGAGAAGACTCCGTATTAAGGCCACTTTTACGACTAACAGGGCCTACTGACACATCCATATTATAGGACACGGACGGACCCTAATCCTAAAACATGTTGAATTCATCAACTTGCCCCCCTGACAGATGTATGCAAATACAGCTGACCCCATTCAACTCAGCGTCTCGAGCTGCGGTGACCTTTGACCTGGTTTAAGCTATTTTTTTTTTAGGGGGTTCAGGTGGGAAGGGGAGAAGGGTGGGTAGGAGGAGGCCTGTCAAAATCCAAAAGTCTTTTGTCACCAAAATGTGGCACAGTGCCTTGTATTTTGAAATTCCGTGATTATCTTTGTGTTCACGCAACACAAACAGAGGAGTACCTCACCTATAGAATCTCCATACAGGTTTTTTAATAAAGTGAACATCTCCCTCCTTTTTTCCTCACACTGTTGGACAGTAGAACAGTCTCCCAGAGGATGTTGTGCAATTGGAACCTCAGAAGTTTAAACGAAGAAGTTTAAACGAAGATGCAATGCATTACCACCCAATACTATTCTCCGTGCAGTTGAATACATTTTTTATCTGCGTATATTATCATCTTTTTCACTTGCAATAAGTGAGGTCTCTCCTTTCTGTATTTCCCTTTACCTCCTCTTACTTCTTCGCAATGAACACCTTAATATTCTTTGGAAGCTGGAATTTTAAGTCAGTGGCCCCTGTTGTGGGCTTGTTACATATGAATAGATTTCATCTCCTGAATATAATAATAATAATAATAATAATAATAATAATAATAATAATAATAATAATAATAATAATAATAATAATAATAATAATATAGTCCAACATATAACATTCCTTAAGAACTTCGATACCGATTCCGCTTCAAACGTCCTGAAATTTGGTCACTTAGGAGAACTTCTTGACAGACCAAGAAATGCATAAAAAGGAGTTTGCGAAGTCTCCTGAAATAATATAACGAAGCAGAGGCGACAACACAAAACCACTCAAACACGTGAATGATTTTAAACCCTCTGCGTTACCTCTTGAGAGTATGTTAATGATTCTGATAATAAGCTTTCACGATGCTAATAACTGATGGTGGACTCGAGTAACTGTCATCGTTTGATTTAATGTTATTTTGAGAGAGAGAGAGAGAGAGAGAGAGAGAGAGAGAGAGAGAGAGAGAGAGAGAATGAAAGTCTGCTTTACATAGTAATGTCCTATCAATTTGAGAGAGAGAGAGAGAGAGAGAGAGAGAGAGAGAGAGAGAGAGAGAGAGAGAGAGAGAATGAAAGTGCCTTACATAGTTAATGTCCTATCAATTTGAGAGAGAGAAAGAGAGAGAAGAGACAGTCCTGCTTAAATAGTAATGTCCTATTAATTAGAGAGAGAGAGAGAGAGAGAGAGAGAGAGAGAGAGAGAGAGAGAGAGATTTACGGCTATATACAAAGCCTGAAAAGACAAAGTGAATTCTCCCTCGTATTACGTATTCATGACACAAAGGCCAAAAGAGTATTCAAGTGCATTTGACAATCTAAAAGTTTGAGAGTGGGTTGCAAAGAAGAGGTTTTTCGGTTTCGCAGAAATACCTCACGCAATGAAAGTTTCTTCGGCGCAATCCTTCTCTGTACAGCGTATAATCGAGGCCACGGAAAACAGATCTATCTTTGGGTGGTCTCGGTATAATGTTGTATGAGCCGCGGCCCATGAAACTTGAACCACGGTGGCCTGGGGTATGTCGTTGCAACCATTATGGATAACTTTAACCTTAAATGAAATAAAACTACTGATGCTAGACGGCTGCAATTTGTTATGTCTGATAATTGGAGGGTGAATGCATGCAATGCACCAATTTGCAGCCCTCAGCCTCCGTAGTTTTTAAGATCTGAGGGCAAACAGCAAAAGTGAGGACAAAAAACCATGCAGATTATAAAATCTAGGCTAAAGGCCAAGCGCAAGGACCTACGAGGTCATCGAGCGCTGAAAATAATGTTGAAACAATTGTTAGTGGAGGGTGGAAAGTAAGATGGAAGGAAGCAGACATGAACAGAGGTAAAATAAAAGGAATGAAAGAGATTGCAGCTAAGGGCCGAAGGGACGCTGCAAAGAACCTTAAGTAATGTCTACAGTGCACCGCGTGAGGTGCAATGACTGATCAAAATGTCTTGCATAATATATAAAAGACTTGCATGTTTGCGATAACTACATATATAAAATTTATTTTCCCAATTTTGCAATGAAAGTATCAAAAATTGCAGAATATCTATTACAATTCAGGGTGACATTTATGAAATCGAATCTAAATAAAATAGTTTTCATTCTTTAGAATTTTTTCTTAAGATAAATGAAACACCAGTTTTTTAAAAGAAAAAAAAACATAAATAATATAAGAATTAGAGCTAAAAAAACACAGACAACAATAACTTAATTATAATCTAGTGTCTAGTGTTCATATTGCTAAAACATAAGTTAAAAATGAAAGTAATTCAAGTCTAGGGAACTCATTTCTCCACAGTCGAAACAGAGATATTTCTACTCAAGCTTCAATCTATACCTTAAGTCCGACATGAAAGTGGCCTCACTGGATTAAAACTGGCAAAGGCTGAATAAAAATAAATAAATAAATAATTAAAAATGCCAACATATGATGGCTTTGTAAACTTCTTGACACAGCATCTCAATAACCATTTTCAAACCACAAAATAATCAGGGCATAATTAACCACTTTGAAGCGGCACGGGCATATGACCACTCTTGTTTTCAGAGTAATTATTTCCAACGTGCCACACCTGGCCAATCAATTCCCTTTTGAAAGCATTCACGGGCGATAATCCCACTGCAGCAGAGAAAGGCACGGACGGACTCTCTCATCCTGCGACGTGGCACCGTTCGTCATCGAACGGTGAAACGAATATATGAAATATTCTGAGGAGGGGTGGGGCCCGGGGGCGGGGGGGGGGGGGGTGGTCTGGAGACTCTCCTATCGAAAAACAAATGGATATTGGGCATGAAACATATTATCTCGTACCTTTCTTGGGGTCCGATATAAATTTTGCCTGCTGGTTTTCAGGAGAGGAGAGAGAGAGAGAGAGAGAGAGAGAGAGAGAGAGAGAGAGAGAGAGATAAAAGCATGGATTATGTGCTTGGGTTCATCTAACACATAGGTTTATGAATAGTACACAAATCTGCTTTCAACGTCCTTTCTCTCCCTCTCCTGAATAAAATAGACATGTCATATAATTCATCACAGCATCATTACACACACATTCTCTCTCTCTCTCACCAGAAGTAACAACACACGTCACAAATGTATCACAGTATCAATTCTCTCTCTCTCTCTCTCTCTCTCTCTCTCTCTCTCTCTCTCTCTCTCCTTCGTAACTTAAACGATGGAAATGGAGAACCATCAAGTCTATGAAGTAACCTGTCAGATATGTCAAAGTTTTATCTCCGAGATTGAACTACGGGCCGAGAAAGTGATCTATACAGAAAGATACCAAAACCCATCTGTCAACAGTACATAGGAATGTGTTCAGTAACTGTCGCCAGGTTCGTAAAGTCATCGTTAAGAGCTTTTCTTCTTCTTTCTTTCTTCTTCTTCTTCTTCTTTTGGGTGCTTGAACTTCAAGTCAATGGCCCGGATTGTGGGCTTGTTCCATACGAATAGGGTTCGTCTTTTGTATAGTAGTAATAATATAATAATAAATAATAATTAATAATAATAATAATAATAATAATAATAATAATAATAATACAAAATTACGGGTTCCTTTCTCTTTCATGTTTTGGAACGAATAGGGTTTGGTCTTTTTGATAACAATAATAATAATAATAATAATATAATAATAATAACTAATAATAATAATAATAATAATACAATAATAATAAAAAATAATATGTCTTGTTGAAAAAGGATTGCTGCATCAGCTCCATTAATTTTGTATGAAGTCTTCTCTATTTTCCTTATTAAGGATTTCTCAATGTTGCTGAAACTAAAAGTCGTGCACCCTTCGGGTCCTGCAGGAGCATCCGTGAGCGCCCGCACGACCACGATATATAGCGAAGGACTCACCACTAAGATTCGTCCTCCAGCAACCATCGCTGTGACCATACCCCCTGGCAGAATCTGGGCGAAACGTCAGAGAGAGAGAGAGAGAGAGAGAGAGAGAGAGAGAGAGGAGAGAGAGAGAGAACTTGTAGCAGTAGATGTATATAGCAGTTAATAAAGAACACAATATGACTACACTGGATTTAAACGATCCCCTTTGGCACGTTTGCTTGCCAGTTTCAGCAACATTGAGAAATCCTTAATAAGGAAAATAGAGAGACTCTATACAAATTAATGGAGCTTGATGCAGCATCCTTTTCACAAGACATGTTTTGAGAGAGGGTCTACTCCCAAGAAATAATAATAATAATAATAATAAAGATCCTCTGGGACATGGTATCAGAAACGATAGGGTGATACGTGCAAATAGACCAGACTGACGTTGATTGACAAGTCAGAAGAAAGTATCACTCATTGATGTCGCAATACCATGGGACACCAGAGTTGAAGAGAAAGAGAGGAAAAAATGGATAAGTATCAAGATCTGAAAAATAGAAATAAGAGATATGGGATATGCCAGTGGAAATTGTACCCATAATCACAGGAGCACTAGCACGATCCCAAGATCCCTGAAAAGGAATCTAGAAAAACTAGAGGCTGAAGTAGCTCCAGGACTCATGCAGACGAGTGTGATCCTACAAACGGCGCACATAGTAAGAAAAGTGATGGACTCCTAAGGAGCAGGATGCAAACCCGGAACCCCACACTATAAATACCACCCAGTCGAATTGGAGGATTGTGATAATAGCAAAAAAAAAAAAAATAAAAAAAAAAAAATAATATAATAATAATAATAATAATACAAAATTACGGGTACCTTTCTCTTTCAGGTTTTGGGAATGGAAGGGGTTGGGAGGGGGTAAAGGGAGGAGATGAGAAGGGGATAAAGGAAAAACCCCCCCGTGAAAAGTTTTTAATATCAGAATAATGTTAATTTTTTCTACGAATAAAAACAAAGAAGTTATCACGGTCGGACATCCGGATCAAAACGGAACAAGGCTAAAAACCACCCCCTATAAAATCTACATATATGGTCCAACTTTGATTCAATTAGGTGCAGTAGTTTCGCCGTCTATAGCGAATATACATACATAGACAGTCAGCTTTGATATACACCATACTTCTTTACTTGTGTTGTACTAGTAACCAGCGAATGATTAGTTTGTACACTAACATCCCCTTTATTCATCAAGCTCTCAATACAATAGTTCGCAAAACGCAAAACGAAATGTCAAGCAAACGGTCTTCTAAATCCCCAAGTGAAATCAAATAAAAACTCTGTTGTCACAGTGCCAGCGTCTCGCTCCTCCAATGTCAATGGCTCAACTTTGGCAGGATCTGCTGCAATGAAACTGTTACCATCCAACAGGCAATACATGCACACGAACATCAATTGCATTAAAATATATTTCTAAATAATGTGGGGCAGCCACAGAATACTCTTTGCTGAGGACTTATACTACCGATCTTCCTCGAATAAATATCAAGTTCAAGAAAGCTAATCTGATCATGCCTTTCAATTTTTCAATATTTATAAGAGAGAGAGAGAGAGAGAGAGAGAGAGAGAGAGAGAGAGAGTATTGAAATTTGTTAGATAAAATACATATATATCCACACAGACATAATATATATACATACTCCAGCATTTCTACTATTCATTGCTAATAATTCACTCTTCACAGCTACGACGCGAACGAAAACGTGGAAACAAATCAATCAACAGACGATTGGATCCTCACCCCCAATTGGCCTGACGTAACCTGCCTCGATGGTATTAATTAACTAGAGAGGGTGGGGGGTTTGGGGTGGGGGGGGGGTGGGGGGGTAGGTGGGGGCTTGGGGGTGGGGGTGGTGGGGGGGGGGGGTTTCTGCAGCCACGTTCTCTCTATAGGCAGTTCCCGTAACTTTCCTAATTAGCTGAAAACGTCAGGGCAGGTTGGAAACAAGAGGCCTGCTTATGCAGCAAATTAATAATAATAATAATAGGTTTTAATAATAATAGGTTTTCGACGAGCGATAAAATACACGAGACAAAGACAAAGAACAAAAGACAGATTATATAGAAGCAATGGTGGATGGATAGCCTATCTTCCTAAAAACAGAAGAGAGAGAGAGAGAGAGAGAGAGAGAGAGAGAGAGAGAGAGAGAGAGAGAGAGAAATTATTTATAAAGCAGTTATGAATACCTTCTTAATGGATATTATTATCAACTTGAATTATTTTCCATTTCATAACAAATCCTAATAACCATAATCTCTCTCTCTCTCCCTCTCTCTCTCCTCTCTCTCTCTCTCTCTCTCTCTCTCTCTCGTCTCCCTCTCTCAGCCAAAATACCAAAATAAAACTAAATTAGCAAATTAAAATCAGCGTCGGAGGGTACAGACATAATAAAGGATGCGAACAAGCCAATCAACACCCCCCCCCTCTCTCTCTCTCGCTCTCTCTCTCTCTCTCTCTCTCTCTCTCTCTCTCTCTCTCAATCTCTCTCTCTCCTCAAGCCCGACAAAATCTAAATTAGCAGCGCAGAAAGCTCTAATTTCAAGATAAGAGACTCGTCCAACCTGATCCAATCAGACCACTCAGGTTAATCTCCTTGCCCTATTATTAATATGTACTTCTACAGTTACCATTATTATGACTGTCACGTCCTATAGGCTGTGAGAGAATGCGAAAAGAGAGAGTTGGAAGGGAAGATAATAGAAGGTTATGATACCGGGAAAATTCTCTTTATAGTTGGTTACAGAGAGATGCATTTGCTGTAACAAATATGGAGAGGTCTTTTCGACTCTTCTTTGCATTATATTTTGATGAATTTTATTTTCAACTACAAAGGTCAGTTATTATCAAAGAACGAATTATTATTATTATTTTTATTTTTTTTTTTTGCTCTATCACAGTCCTCCAATTCGACTGGGTAATATTTATAGTGTGGGGTTCCGGGTTGCATCCAGCCTCCTTAGGATTCCATCACTTTTCTTACTATGTGCGCCGTTTCTAGGATCACACTCTTCTGCATGAGTCCTGGAGCTACTTCAGCCTCTAGTTTTTCTAGATTCCTTTTCAGGGATCTTGGGATCGTGCCTAGTGCTCCTATGATTATGGGTACAATTTCCACT
Source organism: Macrobrachium nipponense (assembly GCF_015104395.2). Lineage (NCBI taxonomy): Eukaryota > Metazoa > Arthropoda > Malacostraca > Decapoda > Palaemonidae > Macrobrachium > Macrobrachium nipponense. The sequence continues at coordinate 2,673,823 of NC_061108.1, forward strand.
GGCATATCCCATATCCTTCTTATTTCTATTTTCAGATCTTGATACTTATCCATTTTTTCCCTCTCTTTCTCTTCAACTCTGGTGTCCCATGGTATTGCGACATCAATGAGTGATACTTTCTTCTTGACTTTGTCAATTAACGTCACGTCTGGTCTATTTGCACGTATCACCCTATCTGTTCTGATACCATAGTCCCAGAGGATCTTTGCATGATCGTTTTCTATCACTCCTTCAGGTTGGTGCTCGTACCACTTATTACTGCAAGGTAGCTGATGTTTCTTGCACAGGCTCCAGTGGAGGGCTTTTGCTACTGAATCATGCCTCTTTTTGTACTGGTTCTGTGCAAGTGCCGGGCATTCGCTTGCTATGTGGTTTATGGTTTCATTTTTCGTATTGCACTTCCTACATATGGGAGAGATATTTCCGTCTATCGTTATTTGAACATATCTGTTCTTAGGGATGCCTGATCTTGTTGCGCCCAGAGCCGCATGGTCCATACCCCTTAGTAGTTCTCCTCTCCTCTCCCTCCTTTCTTTCGTGTTATGTATAGTCTGTCCGTATTATTATTATTATTATTATTATTATTATTATTATTATTATTACTCTGCTAAGGAAGCAGACACTCTCACTAAAGCGCACTCTATTAAAAGTAATAGCTACCACAGATTCTTCTCTACTTTTCGAATAGCGGCTTTTTCCGTATTACTTAAACAGGCTAGTAGAAGGCCTATGGAAGTCATTATCAAATACAGGGTCAAGATCGGTGTATATATTTTAACTTATAAAGATAAACCATGATATCATAGTCATCAAAAGTCATTTACGGTCTCTCTCTCTCTCTCTCCTCTCTCCTCTCTCTCTCTCTTTCTTGTAGCGAGCTTTTGCTTTCGTCTGGGACTGCCAGACATCCTCTGGGCTGGGAAGCTGAGGGCAGACTGCTTCTGGTGTGGTGTCCGTCCTCCTTATATTTGGGGATCTACCCCATGCTGATCTCCTATCATTTAGGAAGAAGACCGTCTTTCAAACAAAGACTTGCCGCCTACAATTATTATTATTATTATTATTATTATTATTATTATTAGTAGTAGTATATATTATTAGTATTAGTAGTATCAACACATCTATTTCCCTTTTATTAAAAACCTATTTAACAAACACCCCGAGCCTTATACGGGAAAAACTATTTACGAAAAACGTTAGGCAAGGTAACCAAAAAACATAGTAATAAATAAATAAATAAATAAAATAAAATAATAAATAAAAAATAACATCAATAAATAAAAACGTTACAAGGTACCAAAAAAATTAAATAAATAAATAAAAAATAAAACGTTACAAGGTACCCAAAATAAATAAATAAATGGAAAATACGTTACAAAGGAAAAATACTTAAAAGTACTAATAATAAAATAAAAAAAAAAAAAAATACTAAAACGTTACAAGGAACCAGAAAATAAATAAATAAAAATAAATCGTTACACACAAGGTACCAAAAAAAAAAAAAAAAAAAAAAAAAAAAAAAAAAAAAAAAAAAAAAAAAAAAAAAAAAACTATCCCAGTGAAAAGCCAAGACCAACACATCAAAAGCCAATCGATTTACGTGCGAGTTGTACAAGCGTGTGATTGACGCCTTGGAAAATCACCGTCTGGCAAGACTTCGTGTGGGGTAGACGATGAAAAAAGAGAGAGAGAGAGAGAGAGAGAGAGAGAGAGAGAGAGAGGAGAGAGAGAGAGAGAGAGAATCTCCAAAAGTGGAGTTTCCTCGAAACTATTTTCTGCTCTTTTTCCCTCTCTCTGTTTATGTGCAGGAGTGTATTATCATCAACAGTAAAACTTTCTTTTCCATCCCTTTTTTCAGTTTGCTTTGGAGAGAGAGAGAGAGAGAGAGAAGAGAGAGCAGAGAGAGAGAGAGAGAGAGAGAGAGATTCGTTTGTCATCAGTTTTCAGCGTCACTTAGCTTCGCCTTGTATGTAAGGTTTTCGCACAAGAGAGAGAGAGAGAGAGAGAGAGAGAGAGAAGAGAGAGAGAGAGAGAGAGAGTATTCAAAATTCATCATGTCGCAAGACGATGAAACCGTATTCTTCTTAGCAATCAACACTGACAGTACTACGTATTTAGTCTTATCCAAATTGTCCTTCCTAATACCGGCCTTTTAAAAAAAAAGTCAGACTATACTACACTATTCACAATACAAAATTAAATAGAAAAAAATAAATAAATAAGCAAAAAATGGAAAAAACTGAAATCCATCCGGACAATTCAGGATGAGGGTACGTAAGCACCAGTGAAACGGGTACGTAAGCACCAGTGAAACATAAGTAAATAAAACCCAAGGCAGACGGGCAGCACCGAGAGTGTCCCGTCACAGTGCCAAAGTATTAAGCAACCCCCACCCCCCCAAATACCCTCCCACGCCTGGTCCCAGCTCGGCACAGTCGCTATCGACGGAGGAAACTTAGTTACAAGAGCGAAAAGTACTACAAACGAAACAGCAGCAGAAAACCAAAGGTTGCGTTCAGTCGGAGACGAACTGGACAGAATCGAAGACGACGCCCAGTTCAACTGAACGCAGCCAGCATGAACAATAAATTTAATGATAACAATTATCTATTATTATTAATATTCAGAAGGTGAACCCTATTCATCTGGAACAAGCCCACAAAAGGGGGCACTAACTGGAAATTCAAGCTTCCAAAGAATACGGTCTTCATCAGAAGACAGAAACAGAAGGTAAAGGGAAATGCAGAAGAGATCACTTATAAAATAATAACAAATCAACAAACTAAGAGATAGAAATGCAAGCAAATGATTGAAAAAAAGACAAGGTGAATTGTATTAAGGATAGTATTGCATTGCATCTTCGCTTCAATCTCTGCAGTCCCAATTGCAAGACATCCAGGGTGTGAGGAATCAAGGATCTTGTCCACATCTGTGCTCGGGGATTATACAGAGCTGTGGATTTATCTTGAACGGATCAATCAAGAGGGATAATGGCCTTTCTCTCAAGCTTTGCCATCTAGATTTCCCCTGAGGAGCGCGGGATACGGGCTCCACTTATCAACTTAGCAATTCCTGGGATCGACAATTCCACTTCGATATACTAAATCTGTTTTAAATATTTCTCTACACGCGCGCTGTGCTCTCTCTCTCACACACACACACACACACACACACACACATATATATATATATATATATATATATATATATATATATATATGCTACAAAAATGTCCTTTAATATCAAATTCACTCTACCTCGAAATTAATATATTGCCATACATATATATTATATGTCAAACAAATATTTTTTTTAGCCGATATTAAATATACATAAATATGGTAAAATATAAATATAGGTATATATATTTATATATATATATATATATATATATATATATATATCGAACTAAAACAAATGTCCCTTTAATATCTAATTCGCTCTACCTCGAATTAATATATTTTCATATATGCTTAACCGAGGGGGAATTTATTAAGCGATAATAGAATTGGCGATCGACAGGCGCGAACCAGCGACCTCTCAATTCTAGGACTGTCGGGGTGGTTTAAGGCTTTAATTGAGAGGTCGCTGGTTCGCGCCTGTCGATCGCCAATTCTATTATATAGACAGACTCTCTGTCACCATACATTCTGGATGGTGATAGATACACACACTCTTTCTCTCTCCATACATCCTGGATGTCGACAGAGAAACTCTGTCATCATACATCTGGATGCTGATAGAGAGAGAGAGAGAGAGGTATACCATGGAATGGTATACCTATAAGTGACTCGATCACCGGGCAGTACCCTCCAACGACTTCTGGTCGACGTCCAAGACTTCTCTTGATAGGTCGTCGGAGGATGCTGTCGGGTGTCGAGTCACTTAAGTACTATTCTATTTATCACTTATTATTATTCCCCTTCGGTGATATTCCCAAAATAGCGGGAATTGGATATTAAACATTTGTAGCTTAATGCTTGTATATAAAATGCACAGGATGTATGGTGACAGACTCTCTTTCTCTCTCTCTCTCTCTCTCAACATCCAGATGTATGATGACCGAGTTTCCCTATCGACATCCAGGATGTATGGAGAGAGAAAGTGTGTGTATCTATCACCATCCAGAATGTATGGTGACAGAGAGTCTGTCTATCACCATCCAAAATGTATGGAGAGAGAGAGAGAGAGAGAGAGAGAGAGAGAGAGAGAGAGAGAGAGAGAGAGAGAGAGAGCCACACCCGCTACTTAGTTCTCACAGGAAATCACAGACAACTTCACCGCCGATGCAGATAATCCAAAATATATATATAAAAAAAAATTACACATTCGACTTTTTCACACACAAAAATTTTGTTTAAACAGAAAAATATAAAAAAAGGGGGTGTGGGACGACTTAACTGAAAACTTAGATACTTGGAAAAAAAAATTGAAAAAAATAATAACTACAAACTAACACTAACAATCAGAAAGTCCCCAAAACACCATCAGCAAAGACCAACCATAAAGTCGAAAGCTGCCGCCACGCCAATCTCCCGCCTATGATGCATTAATGGACGCCATTCACATGAGAGTTTGGAGTTTCATTATGAACTGCCGTGCTTAAATAGCGCAGCCGAACTAATCCAACTATCGAGCTGAGCAAGTTAATGGCTTCGCCGACGGTCAGAGAGGCCAGGAGGGTCCGTTTGTCCTTCTAAGCAGCGTTTTCGGGAGTTTCCCCCGAAGTGAATTATTATTATTATTATTATTATTATTATTATTATTATTATTATTATTATTATTATTCAGGTAATGAACTCTATTCACACGAATACGAATAAGACCAGCATAGGGGCCACTCACCTGGCTGAAATATTCTTTTGAGAGAGAGAGAGAGAGAGAGAGAGAGAGAGAGAGAGAGAGAGAGAGAGAGAGAAAATTATTTACAAATACATGAAATTATGCATAGTAGACAATTCCCAGTACCTAAAATATGCTTGAGAGAGAGAGAGAGAGAGAGAGAGAGAGAGACCTGGAGAGAGAAGGAGAGAGAGAGAGAGAGAGAACAGATTTATACCATCAATTACACGTCTTCCCTTGAAATATCTTTAAAGTTTCTTCCCGAAGAAATAAAAAAAATAAAAAGAAATTGGCCTCAGGTATATACTATCTATTTTAAGAAAGGACCCACTGTCCAGAGCGAAGCATCTGTGACCCAGATGTCCTACTTAAGAGGTTTATAAATCACTCTAATCCTGCCTCCATTTCAATACAATCAGATAGAAGCGATTCTCGTTGATTTTCGTTCAATCTCCTTAATTTTCGTTAATTTATCTTCATTGTCGTTAATTTTTCTTCATTTCCTTTCACTTTCGTTAATTTTCCTATATTTTCATTGATTCTCCTCTATTTTCGTTAACTTTCCGTTATTTTCGTCAATTTTCCATATTTTTCGTTAATTTTTCTTCATTTTCGTTAATCTTTCTCAACTGTCGTTATAATTTTCCTGTATTTCCGTTCATTTTCGTAAATTTTTCTAAATTTTCGTTGATTCTTTTCGTTAAATTTCGTTTACTTTCGTCAATTTTCTATAATTTTCGTAAATTTTTCTTCATTTTCGTTAATCTTTCTCAACTTTTGTTCTTTTTTTCTTCATTTTCGTAAATTTTTCAAAATTTTCGTTGATTCTTTTCGTTAAATTTCCGTTATTTTCGTCAATTTTCTTTAACTTTCGTAAATTTTTCTTAATCTTCTCACTTTATTTATTTATTTTTTTTTCCTTATCCTTATTTTTCGATCATTTTCCTTTTATTTTCCTTCGTTTTATTCAATTTTCCTTAACGCCAGATACATCGAGAATTATATCTCGCGAACTCATCCGATAATTATTAAGTCAATGATTTATAGTTTTTTGGAATATAAAAAAAAATTGGTCCAAGCGGTGGGATCTACGAGGGTATTCAGCGCTGAAACTAATGTTGAATCAGTGGTTAGTAGGAACGAAGGAATAGAATACGAACGGAGATACAGTAAAAGGAACGAAAGGGGTTGCAGTTAGGGGCCGAAGGGACGCTGAGAGATCCTTAAATAATGCCTACAGTGCACCGTGTAAGGTGAACTGACGACACCACTACCCTTCGGGAATTGATTTTAGGTTAAGAAATGACAAATTAACAGTAAAAAAAAATCCAATTAATTATAAATCAGAGACACAAAAAAGGGAGAGGATAAAATAAGTATATTTATCTATACAAAAAAGATGTAAAAAATAAATGTTTTCCATAAAAAAGGAAGTATGTTTGTCTATACACAAAAGGGAGTATAAAATATGTATGCCTTCAATCCAAAAAGGGCGTATAAAATAAGTATTTTTTTTCTATAGACAAAAGGAGTATAAAATAAGTATGCCTTCAATACAAAAAGGGCGTATAAAATTAAGCATTTTTGTCTATACACATAAGGGAGCACAAAATACTTATTTTCAATTAAAAAAGGTAAGTTAAAATAAGCACATTTGTCCATACAAGAAAGGGAGCATAAATATACCTACAGTTGCCTGTACTCCTCAAAATAACATAAAACACACGAGCCACGCAGCTAAACCGCTAAGGAATGTCCTTGAAGAGACTGTAGGCAATACAAACATGCAAGAATGGCCCCCCGCAACGAACAAGCGACCATATACAACCAGGTTGTCCGTAATCGCTAAGTCAAGGCTAAGATTAGTACGCACTCTTGATGACGATATTCTTTCAAGAAACGAAGCAAGCATGCATTATAAATATACGCATAAGCATCCTTACAACTGCACAGTAAGCACAGTGGTAATAATCCCCAAAATTGGACTCAATGCATTCCGCGTCGATTTAATAACAACTGAATATGGTAAAATATTAGGTGTTGGGCTTAGAGGCAGCGATTGTCCATGAAAGGGGATATTAAATATTTGAGAAAAAACTGTAGATTAGTCAATGAATCAGATGAAAAACTAATCAAATATTTAGGAAAAAATGTAGATTAGTCAATGAATCAGATGAAAATCTAATCAAATCTTTTGGAATATATTATAGATTAATCAATGAATCGGATGAAAATCTACAAAAATCAACTATTTAAGAAAAAAGTATAGATTGATCAATGAATCAGATGAAAATCTAGAAAAAATCAAGTATTTAAGAAAATATTATATATTAATCAATGAATCAGATGAAAATCTATAAAAATCAAACATTTAAGAAAAAATTATAGATTGATCAATAAATCAGATGAAAATCTATAGAAATCAAATATTTAAGCAAAAAAAAAATAGATTAGAAATGAATCAGATGAAAGTATAGAAAAACAACATATTTAGGAAAATATTATAGTTAATCAATGAATCGGATGAAAATCTAGAAAAATCAATTATTCAAGAAAGAATATAGATTAATCAACGAATCATATGACAATCTAGAAAAATAAATTATTTAGGAAAATATTATAGATTAATCAATGAATCAGGCGAAAATCTATAAAAATCAAATATTTAAGCAAATCATTATAGATTAATCAATGAATCAGATAAAAATATACAGCAGACCAACATGAGCACTGAGAGGAAAATGATGGTACTTTTATTTATCTATTTTTTTTTTCTGGAGGAGAGAGGCAGCCCAAGGGAATTTAAACTTGACAAGACCAGTGGTGAGAAACAAACAAATTCTCTGGGCAATCTTGGGCGCCTCCGCTGGGGGGTGAGGGAGTACAAATTGAGGGCTGGTATGGAGGTAAGTAGATAATTGCAGTAGTACTATTATTATTATTATTATTATTATTATTATTATTATTATTATTATTAATTATAGTAATGGCTACTTCAGCAGCGTTAAGCTTGTAGTAGAGATTCTTATCTATCTTTCTAAAAGCGGCTTTAAGAAAAATAGAGGAGAATCCTCTACAAGCGTAACGCTACTGAAGTAGCCATTACTTTCAATAAAGTATGCTTGAGAGAGGGTCTGTTTCTTAAGTGTTATTATTATATTATTATTATTATTATTATTATTATTATTATTCTTATTATTATTATTATTATTATTATTCATAAATTAATCCTATAATAATAAAAAATAATAATAATAATAATAATAATAATAAAAATAATAATAATAATAATAATAATAATTAAAAAATATCCAAAATTATATATTAATAAATATATTTGTATGTAAAAATATAGAACAAAGACTTTCGAACACCTGAACGTGTTTTCCTCATCACCGTTCAGGTGTTCGAAAGTGATTGTTCTATACTTTTACATACAAATATATTTTTTAATATATAATTTTGATATTTTTTAACAATTTGTTTTCACGAAACTGAATTTCTTAACAATAATAATAATAATAATAATAATAATAATAATAATAATAATAATAATAATAATAATAATAATGATGATGATAATAATAATACGTAATTTTAGCTCCTGGAAAGGGAAACTGCCAAAGGAAAATAAAACAAACAAAAACGATACAGTTAAAAACAGAATTGAAAAGACAATATACGAGTTTTTGCTTTTTAATTAACAACGATTCCCAAGACTGAAGCATTTCAGAAGTGTCCTTTGTAACTGATAAACACCGTCCTGGCGAAACTGTTTTATTAAACCTTGCATCTTCGTAAAGACTTCTTTCTCTGGCTTGAGAGAGAGAGAGAGAGAGAGAGAGAGAGAGAGAGAGAGAGAGAGAGCTCAGTGACGTAAGACAAAAAATGGACCCGAGAGATACGACAGCACCCAATTCAGTTCAAGAGAATGAATGAGGAAACGGAATAATGGAAGCCTGAATTCGACGATTTTATCTCGCAAATAACCAAAACAGCTTGCCAAGAAAGCTCTCTCTCTCCTCCTTCTCAATCTCTCGCTCTCGTCTCGTCTCTCTCTCTCTCTCTCTCTCTCTCTCTCTCTCGAGCATGTATGCGCAGATATTTAAGTTCTGAGCAGTACCAAGATACAGAGAGGTCCGAATATAAAAATCCTTCTCTCTCTCTCTCTCTCTCTCTCTCTCTCTCTCTCTCTCTTATGTATGTACAGATATCTAAGTTGTGACAGAGGTCCGAATAAAATCTCTCTCTCTCTCTCTCTCTCTCTCTCCTCTCTCTCTCTCTCTCTCTCGAGCATGTATGCGCAGATATTTAAGTTCTGAGCAGTACCAATATACAGAGAGGTCCGATTATAAAAATTCTCTCTCTCTCTCTCTCTCTCTCTCTCTCTCTCTCTCTCATGTATGTACAGATATTTAGTTGTGACAGAGGTCCGAATAAAATCTCTCTCTCTCTCTCTCTCTCAGCATATTTTCTGTGGGGTTTTCGCTTCGAGTGAAATATTACGTGATGATCACCGCCCGCAAAACGTGTTTGTAAACATGGAGACGTCACATTAGCACAATAGGGTTTTTTTCTTTCTTTCTTTTTGTGGATGGTCAAATGCATCGCGATAGCTTATACTCGCATGTACTATTTGGCACTGTGCCAAGGATACTAGGTGTCAATGTGCAGCTCCCCGAAACCACCAGTGTCCTGCTTCTAAACATTTCACTCTCAGAAGGTCACAGATCCACTTCAAATTCATACGGTGAAGCGGACCTTGGCATAAAACGGGGGAGCCTCTGCTCGGTCTCATACTCAAATATAACTAACTGGTTTAGGTCCACTCTCTCGAGGGGTTTTAAACGCCTAAATATAAATGCGTCATCCCCTCCCCAATGCATGGAATGTCGGCAGCGGACGAACAGGTGGAAATGCAACTAAACCTTGAGGAGGAGAAATTCGAAGTGAATTTTGCGTCCGATCCCGGCGTCAAGATTAACTTAGATTGTGGTTATTCAGCGACGGGACCGACGGCTTTAACGTGACTTCCGAAACACGTCGAAAGTGAACTCCTATCACCAGAAATACACATCTCTGACCCCTCAATAGAATGCCCGAGAATCGAACTCGCGGCCACCGAAAAGATTAACTTGAGTATGAGCAAGCAAGAGCAAGTTGTTTCTTCGTTTGCCAATCTTTGCAGAATGTTTCCCAAGTGGATTGAAACACATACAAGGTGAAACAGCATTTTTTAACAATTAGAAGACTCCAAAACTATTTACGCAAAGTAGGCCAAGTGGCGATCATCAGCTGAAGCCAAAACTTCTTTTACTCCATTTAAAAGTGTAAATCTTTAGCAATAAAGGCAAAATTACATATAGAAGAACCGGATTACAATACAATTCACTTACCTGTACTAAACTGACAATTGCCAGCATAAAAAATAAAAATTAAATCTTACAAGAAAATCTCATTTTTCACCGACTGATTCTAATCATAAATATTAAATCACTTGATTTCCCGTCCACTTTCCCTCCAAAAAAGTTAAACGTGCAATGCCTCCTCTTGCTTCTTCCTAATGAACACCATAATATTCTCTGGAAGCTTGAATTTCATGTCAGTGGCCCCT
>NC_061108.1:2691778-2696778 GCF_015104395.2 Macrobrachium nipponense
CCTGGCCTGTGGGGGCTAAATTTTTATATTCAATTCAGTTCAGGACAGTTTAGCCGGTGATATAAATGTACCCGAAAAAAAAGGGGGCGTGGCCCTTCAAGATATGTAAATCAACGGGGAAGGAGCGCCTTCGTCATCGGAGCCTGACAAAGGACGAAAAACGAGAATACATGACGACGGACCCCCACCCAACCCCCAACCCCCGCCCCACGCCCCTCCCCCCAGACGAGGACGACCTGGAAGCAGCGTCGTTATTCCGGAGTTTCCACGCTGTGCCGACTGCAATTTCCTCTGGTGCGAAATTGGAGTTTTCCAAGGCAGCTGTCGCGCTAATTCAAAAGGGCTCCGATCGGGACTTTCACTCTACGCTCCGGCCGCCATTTTTCTCACTGTGATTTACGTACGATCATATGTAAACCCAGCTCCCCCACCCCCTCCAACCCAACCCTTACCACATCCCTCTATTGGCATAAGAGAAAGATAAATAGGGAAGAGAATAAACAAGTAAAAGATGCGCCGAAGAAACTATCGAGTTTTCTATACAGCGAATAATGCTGTCTGAAACTTACACCCACGACCATGAAACTTACAGCCAAGGTGGCCTGAGTTGCTGGTACCTTAGAGGGCTGCAATTTGGTATGTTTGATGACTGGAGGGTGGATGATCAACATACCAATTTGCAGCCCTCTAGCCTCAGTAGTTTTTAAGGTCTGTGATTTACATACGTTTAACTGCAAAACGGTCTCCATCCCCCCCCTCCCTCCACCCCCCGGCCCCCACACACACAACATCCCTCTAATAATGTAAAAGAACGATAAATCGGCTGACGAATAAAAACCACATCCATAAAAAGGTAAACAGTTTTGGTATTAAAATATAGATGAGTAGGCATAAAAATGATAAACACATCCATAATTAAATCATGTGAACGATTCTGCTACTGAAATATCGTTGCGTTCAAACCTGGAAAATAAAATATAGAAATTTGCTATACTTTGTCGTTTAGAAATACTTAATAAAAATGAAACAAAAACAGTTTTGCTTCAATTTTTCGTTATCAAAAAAAAATTTCTAACAAAACTATCTTCCAAAGAATATACAGTTTAACGCTAAATATATCCCAGCCATTAGCAACACAACTTATTACCCAAATTTGTTACGCTCTTCGTATTTTGCTAAGCACATATCTTCAACCCCAATTTGTTTCACTTTAATCTTACCGGGCAAAATTTAATTTGTTTTCCTTTATACCAGACATATAAATATTCATTTACACAGACATATTAACATTCAAGCGAACCGAACTTAAAAGAAAAAGCAATGTACATAATGTCTTGACATTTAAGATGGCCGCATCTGCGAAATAGTTAAAATTTTGGCATCATATTTTTCAACAGCACCCGTATACGAGTTACGTAATAAATGATCGAAATGCACTTTGCACTGCCAAAGCAAATGAGCGGAGAGAGAGAGAGAGAGAGAGAGAGAGAGAGAGAGAGAGAGAGAGAGAGAGAGAGAGAGAGAGAACTAAAATGCCATATGAATTAATATTAATAATGACCCTCTCGAAGGCTATATAGACATCATGGACGAAGCCAGAACAAATATGAGAGAGAGAGAGAGAGAGAGAGAGAGAGAGAGAGAGAGAGAGAGAGAGAGAGAGAGAGAGAAGGCAACTAAAATGCCATATGAACTGATATAATAAGGACCCTCTCAAAGGCTATTTAGACAGCATGGACGATGCCAGAACAAATGAGAGAGAGAGAGAGAGAGAGAGAGAGAGAGAGAGAGAGAGAGAGAGAGAGAGAGAGGCAACTAAAATGCCATATGAATTCATAATTAATTCGGACCTTCTCAAAGGCTATACAGACAGCTTGGACGAAGCGTGACAAACCTAATATGGCTGCGTTTACAGCCCAAGCGAATCGAATCGATTCAATTCACGAAGAATCAACACGATTCACGATTCGTCTTGATCCGCCACACTCATTTCAATGTAAGCGTTTACACCCACAAAGCGAATCGGCATGAATTGAATTGACTCGACAAAAGCAAGTTTCGGACTCGATCTTATATAGTAGAATAAAATATTTATAAAATTTAGGCCAAAGGTCAAGCTAAGCTGGGACATATGAGGTCATTCAACGTTGAAAGGGAAATTGATGGGTATGAAAGGTGTAACAGGAGGAAAAACTCAAAGCAGTTGCACTATGAATCAATTTTTAGCGAGGGTGGAAAGTCAACTTGAAGAAAAGAGAATATGAACAGAGGTAAAGTAAAAGAAATGAGAGAGGTTGCAGCTAGGGGCCGAAGGGACGCTGAAAAGACCCTCAAGTAATACCCACCGTGCACTAAGTGAGGCGCACTGACGGCACTATACCGCCCCCCCCCCAAGTCATTTCTACTTGATTAGCCAGCGGCCCTATATCTCTTAGGGTAATCTGCCAACTTCCATCACATCTTGAAGTTTCATCTTTTGAAGAGATGTGCATGCAAGGGAGGGGGGGAGGAGAGACTAACCTCCTCGCGCAACTCTGTCTACTTCTTTGTTACTGAAACGTGTATCATTTACAGGTATTTATCCACCAACCAACCGTACTTGATTGAAAACAATACCACTTGCCAACATCATTAGTTAAAACATCCATCCACGACCGCAAATGTGATGCCCAAAGACATTTGTAAAATGTTTATGCATATGCATTTGCTTCTTTGCAAGTCAAGTAATGCAGGAACATATTAACATATCCGTACATCAAAATTAAACACATATGAATTTTGAGAAAATGAAATGTTAAATACAAATATAAGCATTATAAATACAGGCAAACATTCATATATTTATACGCACATACTTGCGTACATATTATTTTAATACATGTATGTCTGTGTGGGCCTATGTATTTATGCGTATGTATATATATATATATATATATATATATATATATATATATATATATATATATATATATATATATATATATGATATATATATATAATATATATATATATATATATATATATGTATATATATATACACACGCAGTTCCTGAAACCTTATATTACGCCGTCTCTATGACAAGTAGTAAAAAGACGCATAACAGCCCTAAACACCTCCCAAAATATGGCCCACCTTAATCAACCTTTCTGGCAGTCTAACGATGTCACACGGATTTGCGAGCCATCTCTCAGACCAAGAATGCAGCGTTGTCAAGTCGGTGTTGGTGACAGGTCAAGGTTGCTGTTGTTATTATTATTATTATTATTATTATTATTATTATTATCAACAGAAGATGAACCCTAGTTCATACGGAAGAAGCCCACCGCAGGGGCCACTGACTTAAACTTCAAGCTCCCACAGAATATCAAAAGGAAGAAACAGAAGGAAACAGAAAAAAAAAGACATCACTTTTTAAAAAATTAATATTTAAGTAAACAGCTAAAAAGATAGTTAGATAAGAAGGGTAGATATAGAAAGAAGAGATCACTAATTAAAAAAATTAAAAATAAACTAACGAATAAAAATAAATAATTAGGTTAACAGATAAAAAGATTCGACCAGCGACAAGGGTAGATGCATGACGCAATGTTAGCTTCTCATTATTACATGTCCTGTTAATCTATTTTGTGAGTGCTACCATTAGGAGTTGCTTTACCCCACGTCAGAAGAGATTCACTGTCCCACAAGTTGCATAATGTCTATGAGAAACAACAGACTTGATTGTCTTGGCTTAATGCAAACATGAGCGTCAACTCTCACTGCAAGTTTCTCTCTCTCTCTCTCTCTCTCTCTCTCTCTCTCTCTCTCAAGCATCCATGCAAAGATATTCAAGTTGTGAACACTACCAAGACACAGAGGTATGGATATAAAGTCTCTCTCTCTATCTCTCTCGCAATATATATATATATATATATATATATATATATATATATATATATATATATATATATATATATATATAGATAGAGAGAGAGAGAGAGAGAGAGAGAGAGAGAGAGAGACATATTATATATAAACACACATACATAACGCTGTTTCCACGAAAGATTAAGAAGACATATTATTACATATCAGGGCCACTCGCGAAGCCTGATTGCCAAATGGAGGAGGGCTCAAGTCGAAGAGAAGGACCTCGAAGGAACCGCGAGACGGGCATTTTTCGAGAGGCTTATATCCTCTCTCCATCCCCCTCTCCTTTCAGATGATGTGGGAGAGACAATCCCCACTCCTTTTCTTTTTTTCCGTCCCCAATCCCACCCCCGAACTCCTTTTTATCCACCAAAATCCCCATCGTGCGGGGAATCCTCGCTTGAGTGAGAGGACGCTTCTCTCTTGTAGAGATCTCTTTCTCTTGTAAGGTTTCTCTGGTTTCTATTTGGAATTTTCGTTTACTTCTCTTAACGCTTTCTCTTATTTCTCTTTATGCTTCCTACTTTTATATATTTATATATATATATATATATATATATATATATATATATATATATATATATATATATATATATATATATGCTTAAAAAATCACAGTAGATGCACGTGACTTCATAAATAAGCGAATACCACGGGAAAATGATAGTCAGAAATCCAAGCACTTTCGTCTTTACTCAGACATCGTCAAGGAGCTACTAAAGTACAATTGTGATTTTTTAAGCATAATGGAAACCACACGCAACTTCTACGCCTTTTCTTTGAATTTTCCGAGCCTTGTTCTATTCGTGACATCCTTCTGTAATGAATGCTCTTATCATCGCTCACAAACTGAAACTCCGACTCAACTTTCTACGGAAGTGCATGAACGAGCAAGTGATGCCCAAGTCGATTTTACCAGTGAGAATTCTTTTCGCCTAGCAGAGCGACCTTTCGACGAGTTTCAACGCATCATACTTCAGAAACACATCGACATCACAAAAGTGGAAGTAGATGATGCGCTCCGTACACTTAGAAGCAGACGGTATAGCTTTAATCAGACGGTTCCTGTCTATTGGAAGAATCGATGCTG
>NC_061108.1:2701778-2704278 GCF_015104395.2 Macrobrachium nipponense
GTTTTGTCTTCCTCTCTCCTCTTATCCCAGTTTTGTTCCCTCACAAAAAAAAAAAGGATTCCTTTGGCCCACCTATGAGTAAGTTCACTCAGCAAGGGCGAGAGAGAAATCCTTCTGGCTAACACAAGCGTTAATGTTAGTTGTTTATTTATTTTTTTATTTGAAGAGGAAAAAGAAAAAAAAACTTTGGGATGAGAGGAAAGAGAAGCCACAATCTCCCTTTCCTCCTCCTAGGAATCTTCTTTGCAAAGTGTCTCAAAACATCCTGAGTGTGTAATTTACCCATCCTAAAACGAAATGAAACATATGGCAACTTACTTTAGTAATAAAATTCATTAGGGATTCTCTCTCTCTCTCTCTCTCTCTCTCTCTCTCTCTCTCTCTCTCTCTCTCTCTGTCCATCAAGATCAATTTCTTCGTCCTTGTGTTTTCAATTTCCAACTAGTCACACCTTTGATGCTGTTCCTTTTTTTTTAACCGTTTCTTGTTTACCTGCACAGAAGTATCCCCAACTACAGCACGACCAACAACACACAAGAGGCATATGACACCAGCTGTTTACTCCAGCTGTTTATTATTAAAATTGAACGTGAACGCTCTCGGCCAAAAAGGTCCCCTCAAGGAATTCGCTTGTCTTTACAGATAATCTCGCGCTCTTTGAGTCGACTTGAGGCTTTTCTTGGTAGCTCTTCCGATCTCCGAGATGCAAAGCGGCGATTATTCTGGTTGGTGGAACTATGATGTTTTCGATTTCAATTTTCGCCCTATTTCGTACGCATTGATTTTGCGTGGAGACTTCAACCTTGAACGTGGCAAATTCTAAAAAAAGCAAAATAATGGCTGTCTCCCTATTAACTAAGATTAGGACTTTTATTTCTTATCAAAATGCATTATTCATATTGTTTCACAAATTGATTTTACATGGAGACTTCAACCTTGAACGTGGCAAATTCTATATATAAATATTATATATATATATAATATATATATATATATATATATATATATATTATGTATATATATATATGTATATATGTTATATATATATATATATATTTATAATATATATATATATATAATATATATATATATATATATATATATATATATATATATAAAGGTTGTCTCTCTATTTACTAATATAAGGAATTTTTCTTCACACATTAATTTTACGAGGATACTTCAACCTTGAACGTGGCAAATTCTACAAAATAAAATAAAAAATAAATAAAAAAACAAAAGAAATATAATGGCTGTCTCTCTATTTACTATTATTATCAATTTCATTTTTTTATCAAAATGCATTGTTCATATTTCACACATTAATTCTTACATAGAGGCTTCAACCTTGAATGTGACTAATTCTGCATAAAATATATAGGCTATCTCGATATCATACTAATACTAGAGAATTCATATCTTCTCATAATTCATTGTTCATATTATTTTACACAATAATTTTCCATGGCGCCTTCACCTTGAACGTGACAAATTCCAAATAAAATATTTACATAATAGCCACCTCTCCATTCACTAATATTAAGGAATTAATTTCTAATCAAAATGCATTCTCTATATTTCACACATTTATTTGAACGTGAAACATTCTACATAAAATATATTGGGCTTCTCTCGATTTGCTAATATAGTCATTTTACTTATCAAAATATATGGCCTCTGTATAACAAAGGTTAAAGGTTAAAAATCATAAAAAAATGAAAAAAGGGTAAAATAAACAAGGCGTGACCCGACCTCCAGCTTTACTCGTGGCGCGTGCTATAATCTACGGCCAAATAGCGCATTGTTCCACCGACGAAAATTAAAATAAATTCACTATATTTTATTAGAAGTAATTATTCAGTAATGTTTACCATGCGCATTATCTGTTTTGTATATTTTCATTCTAATATATAAATCATAAATATCGTATCCTAAAGTTCCTGTATCTTTACCTCAATGCAAAACAACTTTTTCAGACCTCTTTAGGCTTTCATACCCCCACCACCACCACCATCACCAACAACAACAACAACAAAAGTAGTTTGTAGGCTTACTCGTCGAGCAAGTGAAAATAATAGTTCTGAAAAAAAACTCGCTAGGGATTCACACACAGCGAATCTCACTTCGTTGTAGCAATGCCTACGAAGAGCTGCAATAATAATCAGTAAGCATTTGCCGAGGAAAAAAAATCTTATACCTAAAAAAAAAAGCACCCTTGATCCTAGAGGCGTCTGTTCAGTATGCAGATTAGGAGGAAGAGTCAATTAACGGCTTAATTGTATTTTACCATCCAGCAGAGAGTGGCCAAATCATGGCTAACGCGATTTCTTAGCAAGATAAATATTACTACCAATGATTTTCATCGCCGAAAACCGTATGGATACGGACATTATCTAGCCTTCAATTATGATCAAAGTAATATGAGAGAGAGAGAGAGAGAGAGAGAGAGAGAGAGAGAGAGAGAGAGAGAGAGAACCCGGAAACCCCGTCATAATGACAT
>NC_061108.1:2709278-2714278 GCF_015104395.2 Macrobrachium nipponense
TATATATATATATATATATGTATATATATAATATATATATATATATATATATATATATAGATATTATATATATATATACACACGCAAATTCAAACAAACATACAGAGAATGGCCGAACTCGGGCAGCATTGAGATATGAGCCATCTGTCATCGTACTGTGAAGGCTGGAGATACCCAACCTTCAGTCTGACACTTACAAAATAATTAACGAATAAATAAAAAACACACAAACAAAAACACGAAAAAACACAGGAAAAACACAAATATATAAAAAAACCAAAGACATAACTGACAGACAAATAACAAAACGCAACACGATATAATAACTCGAGCTGACCGACTATAACTACATGACTTGATCAAATCTGAAATGAGATCAAGGCTAACTAACAACTGAAGTGTAGAACAAAACCAGTGGCAGCAAAAGAAACAAGGAGTAAAAAACATACGCCTTTTTAAAGGACAAATAAATAAAGATAAAAAAATTAATAAATAAACCGTCTCAAGAGGCGGATCATTCAATTTAATAAACAATAAACCAAAAAATAAACAAAAAGTGTAAACAAAACATCTCACCTGAACTCTCATATCCGGAGTCATCGCGATCCTTCTTCATCGCCCCCTTCGGAGGAGGAGGAGGAGGAGGAGGAGGAGGAGAAGGAGGGGGAGGGGAAGGGGGAGGGGGCCTGGCCCTCGAAACCTCACTCTTGGGCAGGCCGACCCCGACGGGCCTTCTGCTCCTCGAGACGTAGCTGTTGAGGAGTTCATCCTCAAGTTCCTGCGGCGGGGCGTTGGTATTACTAGTAGTGCCGCCGGGCGCCGGGGCACGCGCTCCCTTGGGTATACTCAGCTCCTGCCCCATGGCTTCCTCACGCTCTCTACGTGGATACTGGCTCGTCTTGGTATCCAACTGGCGACGTAGGCTGCTTAAGCGATACATGCCTTAGACCAACTCACGGACACACACACGTACACAAACACACAGAAACAGACACACTTACACACACGCACAAAATCTGAACCAGCCTTTGAGGGGTATTTTTTTTCTATAATTTTTATTATTTTGTTTTATTTTATTTCTTTTATTATTACTTCCTCTGTCCTGTCGTCAGTTTTTCTCGGTTATTTCTGTCCTGCAATTATTTTCTACAGGGCTTTCAATAGGCAACTGAAGACCTTCCGTAAAAATAAAACATATTATAAGAATTATGACAGATTATACGCCAAACGCAATTTTACATATATCATTGTCCGAAATGGTGGGTATGAGAGAGAGAGAGAGAGAGAGAGAGAGAGAGAGAGAGAGAGAGAGAGAGAGAGAGAGAGAGAGAGAGAGAGTTAAAATGTACCGGTAAGGAAGCCAGCCCTGGCAATGGGAAATACATTCTTAAAATACATTATTGAATATAAACATAAAATATATATATATAATATATATATATATATATATATTGATATATATATAGATATATATATATATATATATATGCATTCAATGACAACGCGAAATACGACTACTACTAAGCATATAAAAACTGCAATTATTACCTAATAACTTCAATTGGTCATAAATAAAAGCTAAAATAATAAAAATATAAAAAACACAAAACAAAATTTAAATTCTGTAGCACAGAAAACGGAAACGGGAGAAAACGGAAATAAACAAACGAAGCGAAGAGTCGGCAAAAATAGCCAAAGCAGGAAGGGCGGCAATAAAGAAGAAGAAAAAAGAGGAGAAAAAAAGACAGAGGGAGAGAAGGAGGCGAAGAGAAGATGCAGTAGATTAACCAGACAATCTGGACGGAATGCAGACGGAGGAGTAAGACCGCATATAAGCCCGAGAAAGAGAATGATGATGAAGGAAGGAATTGACAAAGAATATCAATCAAATGAAGCAGGATCTGAAAACCACATGAACATACAATAAAAAAAATAAATAAAAACAATTGGCGAAGACAAATAGACAAAAATGGAACACGTTTTGAAAGGGTAAAATAGAAATATCGTGATAAACCAGGACGCATAAAATGTGAGATAAAGATGGATGTGAAGAAGATAGCAGAGCAAAGGCTTAAGAACAGGTAATAAAAGAAAGTAAAAGAATAGATAAATAACAATAAAACAGAAAGGGAAGAGAGACAGAAGAATAAAAAGTCAGAGAGTCTGTCCGGAGAGAGAGAGAGAGAGAGAAGAGAGAGAGAGAAAGAGAGAGAGAGAAAACACGAGGAGTGAGCTATACTTAGGTAGGGCTCCAGGGGAGAGAGAGAGAGAGAGAGAGAGAGAGAGAGAGAGAGAGAGAGAGAAACATCACAACTGTCAAGGAGACTAGTGAAAGAAGAGAGTAGGAATAAAATAAATGAATGTGACGACAACCAGAAGAAAATAATGCATAACAAAAGCACAACAGTGTGTCAGACTTGACAGCGCTGTATCAAACCACAGCGTGAGAGAGACCACGGAACACTTGAATCACCTTACTGCTTGTGTGTGCGTGTGTATGTGTACGTGACGCATTCCGCAGATGGGCCAAGATACATCAAGATATATCGACACGTGAAACACGATTTTTTTTTTTTTTTGAAAGCAAAGAAACGTGACGTTACTGCAAGTATGTCTTCTTCAGAGAATACAAATTCAGTACCTGCTTGCAGTCACGAGTATGGATCGCTCGTCGTAGGGAGATGACAAGTTTAAGACGCTGTGTTGACGCTGTTTCATCTTATTGCTGTGAGAATATGGAATGTTACGATCTCTTAACCAATGATAAAATGTGGCGTGAAACAATTCTCTACAAAATGGGATCAGAGTTTGTTGAAATCTGACAAATCAGAGCTGTCTTTAGAAGTTCTCATTAACATGTTAAAATGTCACGCCTTTCTTTGTTACTATAAGGGAAAAAATGTTAAGCAAACATTACTAAACACTGGTGTAATTTTCGTTCATTTCTCTACGTCTATCTGTACTTGATAGTCGGTTGGTTAAAACGTTAATAAAACCTAACAATACTAAAAAAAAAAACTAGGTTTGTCTTAATACCTTTACCTTTACTGAGCAAATACAGTATATATAATATATATATAGTATATATATATATATATATATATATAGTATATATATATACATGTGTATATATAATATATATATATATATATATATATATATATATATATATATATATTATATATAATATAAAACAGTAAAAAATGAGGTTCATGGACTCGACATACGAGCGACAAAAATGGACCAGTTCATATGAACGTTGTTCTACGTCACGTTCTCCCTCAAGGCGATATGTACCTCACCATCGAGTTTTACGGCCCCGCGCGGACGTATAATAAAAGATGAGATGTATATGATTTTTTTCCCAGCAACTGTCACTTTCAACAGTGCCCAACGAAGGGAACAGGGACTTGTTTCCTATGCTGGGTGGTTAAACGACAATACTGTCCCAGAATGAATACGATATTGTTGGCACAGATGTAAAACACTGGCTGTACGAAACTGAACGACTAAAGTTATATATCTCCAGAGACAATTTATTTCTTTTCACTGCATATGCGCATTGAAAAGAGTGGAATATGAAATTTAGACCAAAGGCCAACCGCCGGGACCTATGAGGTCACTCACTACTGAAAGGGATATTGAGTTAATAGGTTTAAAAGGTGTAACAGGAGGAAAACCTCAAAGCAGCTGCACTATGAGACCATTTTTAGGAGAGGGTACGGGAAAGTAAGATGGAAGAAAGAGAATATGAACGGAGGCACAATAAAATGGAATGAAAGGACTTCCAGCTAGGGGCCGAAGGGACACTGCAAAAGAAAATTTAAATCATGTCTACAGCGCACTGTTTGAGGCGCATTGACGGCAATGCCCCATAAGTGGAAGCTGGTCACATCATAGCCCTCTTATTCACACTTTGCCTGAAGAAAGCAAAATAAAAAAATGAACAGGAAGGAAAAGGGGCGAAGCGTAATCGTGAGTAAAGGATATGAGCGTCAGGAAACACAAAATCATAAAAAAAAAAAAATAAAATCCAAACTCGACAACAAAGGGAAAGAAACAGCCACTTTATGGAGCAACAGTTAGATCACTTTTCGCTTCTGCCAACAAAACCTTTTACAAAAGTCTAGCCTGGTATACAACGGCACCTCCCAGCTCTTTTTCAAAGCTTCGTTACATCTGGCCGTAAACAACTTTCAATAGAAAGAAGAGCAAAACCTTTGACAAAACTGAAAGACAAGTAAACTAAGAAAGGGGAAAAAAAACTACAAAACAAAAATCATAAAGGATCAATGTCAAGATGAGCGAACCCACTATTTTTCAAGACGATATTATACCACTTTGATTTATACATACATACATACACATACATACATACATACATACATACATACATATATATATATATATATATATATATATATATATATATATATATATATATATATATATAAATATATAAACATATCATTATTTATATATAAATCTAAGTAGTATAATAGTGTCTTGAAAAATAGTGGGTTCGCTCCTCTTGACATTGATCCTTTGTGATTTTTGTTTTATAGTTTTGTTTATCTTTTCTTAGTTTAGTATAAGTCAAGACAAACAAAAACAGTCTGAACTCTAACGTCCAAGTCCTCGTTCTTTTTGCTGCTCATCTTTCTGTTTCTCCAGAGAAAAACATTATTTAAAGTGGCTAAACATGAAGCCATTTACATAAGAAATTACTCCTCTTAATTTTGCTATGATTAGTATGAATAAAAATTTTGTATTTCGCTATAATATTTATTCTTGGAAGACAATTTTTGCATTCTTGCTCATTCATCTATAGAATCAATTATACGCTTTTGGTATTTTCAATAGTATAAAATTTTCTGATAAATGCATCTAATCCTCACGTTTCTTGTACGGAAACTCAAAAACAAAACTTTCATCTAACGCGATTTTTCAACATCATCCATAAAACCTCGAATACCGCCGCGCAAATTCTGATTCACTTT
>NC_061108.1:2721778-2746778 GCF_015104395.2 Macrobrachium nipponense
AAAAGGGAAGATAAAATAATTTTACACAAAAAGGGAGAAAGATTAAATAATTTTACACAAAAAGGGAAAGATAAAATAATTTGAACACAAAAGTGAAAGATAAAATAATTTTACACAAAAAGGGAGAAAGATTAAATAATTTTACACAAAAAGGAAAGATAAAATAATTTGACACAAAAAGTGAAAGATAAAATAATTTGACACAAAAAAGGGAGAAAGATTAAATAATTTTACACAAAAAGGGAAAGATAAACAAAATAATTTGACACAAAAAAAAGTGAAAGATAAAAATAAGTTTGACACAAAAAGGGAGAAAGATTAAATAATTTTACACAAAAAAGGGAAAGATCAAAATAATTTTACACAAAAAGTGAAAGATAAAATAATTTGACACAAAAAGGGAGAAAGATTAAATAATTTTACACAAAAAGGGAAAAAGATAAAATAATTTTACACAAAAAGGGAAGGATAAAATAATTTTACACAAAAAGGGAAGATAAAATAATTTGAACAAAGAGGGAGACAAAATAATGTTACACAAATAGGGAAAGACAAAATCCTTTTACACAAAAAGGGAAAGATGAGCTAATTTGTAAAACAAGCTATGCCTGAAACCTGCGTATCAACCCCAAAAATTATATAAAAAAAATGCCCTGAACCCTGAATATCAACCCTAAAAATTATATAAAAAAAAACAAATGAAAATTTGTAGACCAGAAAAGAATATACAATTTAGGCCAAAGGCCAAGCGCTGGGACCTATATGAGTTCATTCAGCGCTGAAAAGGAAACTGTCAGCAGAAGATTTGAAAGGTGTGTATCAGGTTGAAAACCTCAAAGCAGTTGCACTACGGTTGAGGAAAGTAGGATGGAAGAAAGAGAATATGAAAGAAGGCACAGTAAAAAGGCATGAAAGGGGTTGCGGCTAGGGGCCGAAGGGACGCTATAAGGAACCTTAAGTCATTCCTACAGTGCACCGCCTGCGGTATCCTGACGACACGACCCCCTCTAAGGGGAAATGAATGTTTTGTCAAAAGCTAGTTTTTTTCTGCACCAGAGACGGGCTTGAATGGAAGATAATACAGCTACAAAAGAAGACGTATTTAATGACTTACTTATCCGTCATATTTCAGAAACATTCCTACAATTACTCTTATATTTTTCACAAATAATGCAGACTACTCGACTGCCCAAACACATCATTTCACTGACAATAATAAGAAAGTATCTGTTGCTTCTAAACCTACGAAGCCTGACTTTCTTCCAGTAACTCTCACTTGAGCTCCTAACTGCGAGAAACTCTCTTTTCTATCTTCGTTATTTTGTTCCCCGAATAAGCATTGAGAGAGAGAGAGAGAGAGAGAGAGGAGAGAGAGAGAGAGAGAGAGAGAGAGAGAGAGAGGGGGGGACAATTCACTACTCCACTAACAGGGAACTTGAATTAAAACTTTTGGAAGTAAGCATTTCATATATACTTCTATAATGAGAGAGAGAGAGAGAGAGAGAGAGAGAGAGAGAGAGAGAGAGAGAGAGAGAGAGAGAGAAATTCCATACTACACTAACAAGGAGCCTGTACTAAAACTTCTGGAAATAGGCAATTCAGATATACTTCCACAACGAGAGAGAGAGAGAGAGAGAGAGAGAGAGAGAGAGAGAGATTCTCTGGTTGTTTCAATTTTATTCTGAACATATAAATATCAAACTGTGATAAAATTGCAGAAATAACTATCTAGTGGAAAGCTGTATAAATAAAAAAAATAAAAATAAATTTCACATTTCATGAGTATAAATCCCACACAACCTCCTGAATAAGACGAACGGTATATATAATTTTCGAAGACAGTCTTTCAACATTCCCCAAAGAGAACTAATTGCTTCCTCTCCGTGAATGGACACAAACACAACTTAATATCTAAGGGAAGAACCTCTTTAAAAGATTATAAAAGGGGCCCCCAAATTATACGTATATTCAGAGGAAGGAAATTGCGCGTATTTCAATACGGTGATTCACCTCTACACCAGAGCTCAGACACGAGAGAGAGAGAGAGAGAGAGAGAGAGAGAGAGAGAGAGAGAGAGAGAGAGAGAGAGAGAGAGAGAGAAATAGGAATATCATACAGCTATGGAGTCTCTAGATAACTATTAATAATTATTTGAGCAGACTGTTTTACGCAAAACTTTGAGACAAGAAAAAGATGGGCGTAACCTTTCTCCAAGTTTGATAGACGACCCTAGTGCTTGTGAATGGAAGCAGAGAAAAAAGAAAAAGGCAAACAAGGCGTGATCCAACCTCCATCTAACTCGAGACGCGTGCATGATTTTCCCCTCACACATAAGTTGTAAACATTTATTGATTTATTTATTCATTTATTTATTTATTTGTGAATTTATCTGGTTTTCCAGTAAATGATCTCTTCTTTCTGTATTTGGAATGTACACCATATACTTTGGAGGCTCGAATTTTAAGTCAATGGATTCTGTTCCATATGAATAGATCTTGTTCCATATGAATAGGATTCATCATCTGAATAATAATAAAAATAATAATAATCTTTGGAAGCTTCAATTTCAAGTCAATGGCCACTGTGGTGAGCTTGTTCCATATGAATAGGGATCATCTTCTTAATAATAATAATAATAATAATAATAATAATAATAATAATAATAATAATAATAATAATAATCTTTGGAAGCTTCAATTTCAAGTCAATGGCCACTGTGGTGGGCTTGTTCCATATGAATAGGGATCTCTTCTGAATATAATAATAATAATAATAATAATAATAATAATAATAATAATAATAATAATAATAATAATAAACCAAACAAAAACTTCTTTCAGTTTTCTTCTGAGATTGAAAACGAACCCACCCAAAATCACTTTGTAACTTGTTACTTCTAAGTATTTACATTTAATTTTACTCCCACACTCGAGTACTTTCAGCCCTATCTGTGGCCCATTTTAAACGAGATGTGTAGGTTGTCAGCCTGGGTCAAGGCCCAGCAGTCTTCTGGAACTTCTGCTCGTCAATGGCCACTGTGGTGGGCTTGTTCCATATGAATAGGGATCATCTTTTGAATAATAATAATAACAATAATAATAATAATAATAATAATAATAATAATAATAATAATAATAATCCAAATGAAAGGTATCATCTACAACTGCTTGTTCATGAGAATCATCCTAAGAACATCTCACACCTTGCAACTAATAAAATAAAAAGCGTGATGTTGTTGGAATCGTCACGAAGTAAGTACCACAACAACACAAGTATTAAAACACCGGGTTCCAAAAGAGCAAAAACAAAACAGAAACGTCGATTAATTAAAGCCATCAAGAGCGGCATTACTGGGGCCATTAAAAAACTCCAACGCCCTCGACTGGAACAGGAATTACATGCGTAAAAGGAGAGAAGAGAGAGAGAAGAGAGAGAGAGAGAGAGAGAGAGAGAGAGAGAGAGAGAGAGAGAGGATATTAATGCGAATGAATTACCTTGTGTCTCGGGAAAGGGGGAGATGATTTGTCTCCATTAAGAGAGGAAGCACAAGAAAAAAATAATAATAATAATAATAATAAATAATAAAGCCAACAAGAGGGGAAGGACAACCACCCAGAAATTCCTGAAGCCGAACCAAGTAAGAGACTCTGGGAAAAACATATGGAGCAACCAGGTATCACACAATAAACACGCAACATGGCTCCAGGAAGTCAAGGAAGAAGAAACAGGGAGAATAAAACAAAGATTCACAGACATCACGACAGACACAGTCAGACACCAACTAAAGAAAATGCCAAACTGGAAAGCCCCAGGTCCCGATGAAGTCCATGGATACTGGCTCAAAAACTTCAAGGCCCTACACCCACGAATAGCAGAACAACTCCAGCATTGTATCTCAAATCACCAAGCACCCAAATGGATGACCACAGGAAGAACATCCTAGTACAAAAAGACAAGAGTAAGGGAAAATATAGCCAGTAACTACAGGCCTATCACCTGCCTACCAATAATGTGGAAGTTACTAACAGGTATCATCAGTGAAAGGTATACGACTACCTAGAGGAGACAAACACATCCCCCACCAACAGAAAGGCTGCAGAAGGAAGTGTAGGGGCACAAAAGACCAACTCCTGATAGACAAAATGGTAATGAAGATCAGTAGGAGAAAAGGGAAAACCAACCTAAGCATGGCATGGATAGACTATAAGAAAGCCTTCGACATGATACCACACACATGGCTAATAGAATGCCTGAAAATAGATATGGGGCAGAGGAAAATACCATTCAGCTTCTCAAAAATACAATGCGCAACTGGAATACAATACTTACAAGCTCTGGGAATAAGACTAGCAGCAGGTTTAATATCAGGAGAGGGATCTTCCAGGGCGACTCACTGTCCCCACTACTCTTCGTAGTAGCCATGATTCCCATGACAAAAGTACTACAGAAGATGGATGCCGGGTACCAACTAAAGAAAAGAGGCAACAGAATCAACCATCTGATGTTCATGGACGACATCAAGCTGTATGGTAAGAGCATCAAGGAAATAGATACCCTAATCCAGACTGTAAGGATTGTATCTGGGGACATCAGGATGGAGTTTGGAATAGAAAAAATGCGCCTTAGTCAACATACAAAAAGGCAAAGCAACGAGAACTGAAGGGATAAAGCTACCAGATGGGAGCAACATCAAAACAAAACATAGATGAGACAGGATACAAATACCTGGGAATAATGGAAGGAGGGGATATAAAACACCAAGAAATGAAGGACACGATCAGGGAAAGAATATATGCAGAGACTCAAGGCGATACTCAAGTCAAAACTCAACGCCGGAAATATAGATAAAAGCCATAAACACGGGATGGGCAGTGCCAGTAATCAGATACAGCGCAGGAATAGTCGAATGGACGAAGGCAAAACTCTGCAGCATAAATCAGGAAAACCAGGAAACATATGACAATACACAAAGCACTACACCCAAGAGCAAATACGGACAGACTATACATAACACGAAAGGAAGGAGGGAGAGGGACTACTAAGTATAGAGGACTGCGTCACCATCGAAAAACAGAGCACTGGGGCAAATATCTGAAAACCAGTGAAGACGAGTGGCTAAAGAGTGCATGGGAGAAGGACTAATAAAAGTAGACGAAGACCCAGAAATGTACAGAGACAGGAGGAAAGACAGACAGAACAGAGGGGACTGGCACAACAAACCAATGCATGGACAATACATGAGACCAGACTAAAGAACTAGCCAGCGATGACAATTGGCAATGGCTACAGAGGGGAGAGCTAAAGAAGGAAACTGAAGGAATGATAACAGCGGCACAAGATCAGGCCCTAAGAACAGATATGTTCAAAGAACGATAGACGGAAATAACATCTCTCCCATATGTAGGAAGTGCAATACGAAAAATGAAACCATAAACCACATAGCAAGCGAATGCCCGGCACTTGCACAGAACCAGTACAAAAAGAGGCATGATTCAGTGGCAAAAGCCCTCCACTGGAGCCTGTGCAAGAAACATCAGCTACCTTGCAGTAATAAGTGGTACGAGCACCAACCTGAAGGAGTTGATAGAAAACGATCAGGCAAAGATCCTCTGGACTATGATATCAGAACGATAGGGTGATACGTGCAAATAGACCAGACGTGACGTTGATTGACAAAATAAGAAGAGAGTATCACTCATTGATGTCCGCAATACCATGGGACACCAGAGTTGAAAGTTAGAGCCTTAGAGAGGGAAAAAATGGATAAGTATCAAGATCTGAAAATAGAAATAAGAAGGATATGGGATATGCCAGTGGAAATCGAACCCATAATCATAGGAGCACTAGGCACGATCCCAAGATCCCTGAAAAGGAATCTAGAAAAACTAGAGGCTGAAGTAGCTCCAGGACTCATGCAGAAGAGTGTGATCCTAGAAACGGCACACATAGTAAGAAAAGTGATGGACTCCTAAGGAGGCAGGATGCAACCCGGAACCCCACACTATAAATACCACCCAGTCGAATTGGAGGACTGTGATAGAGCAAAAAAGAAAAGGAAAAAAAAAAATAATAATAATATGTTTTGTTAAAAATGATTGCTGCTTCAGCACTATTAATCTTGTAGAGAGGTCTTCTCTATTTTTCTGATAAACGGCTTTCTCGTTGTTGCTTATACTGGCGAACAAAACCGCACCAACGGGCATGGTAAATTCGGTCGAGTCATTTGATTTATTATTGCTTGTACAATTCTTGCTTATACAATTCTCTCTCTCTTTCTCTCTCCTAAAGAGGCAGGATGCAACCTGGAACCCCATACTATATACCCCCCTAGCCCCCAGTCGAATTGGAGGACTGTGATAAACCAAAATAATAATAATAATAATAATAATAATAATAATAATAATAATAATAATAATAATGTGGTGCCGTGGCAGAGTGGTTAGGTCGTCAATGGACTGGTTAAGCAACATTGGGGCTGGTCAGTCGCTGGATGGGTGACCGCTCACCTCTGGCGTTGATTCCTTGGGGAAAGGATCTTTTACCATAATTTCCCTAGTCTACTCAGCTGTAAATGAGTACCTATCCCTGATGGGGGTAGGGTCCAGCTATGGGTTAAATAGCAACAAACTCAGGCAATGATGTTAAGAAATGAAGGAATAAACGACAACGACGTAAATGGAACCTCTGGCAACAGAGGACCTTCGTCCGGCAGCCAGGTATTCAACCCAATTGAAGGGGAAGACGGTCAGGTACTTGGAGGTCGTCATCCAGCAACTGACCACCACAACGACAGTAACCAACAAGCCTGATATTGGAGCTACAGAAACAAACACCAAGGAAGAAATGGACAAAGAGAAGAAAATAAGGAAAGATGGAGATGCTACATCAGAAGCAACCCGACAGAGAGAGGATATAGAAGAAAGTTGGTCAACATCTGGAATGAGAGGAATAACACCCCCAAACAAAGCAGAGGCTGGCAGACCAAGTAAGGAACATAAAGAAAAAGAACAGGCTCTCCCCAACAGAAAGAGAAGAACTGGAAAGGAAATGTCACACGACAACGAATTACACGAAGACGAACTGAGAGACGATATCCACACAAGAAATTAAGGGAGAAAACAAGTGAGGTCAATGGAATAATAGGCATAATACACACCACCAGTATCACAGAAACAAATAACTTGACATATGCAGGAGCAAGATTAGTAGCAGAACTGATGGGGATTCGAACACCAACACCACCAGCACACCAACCCAACAGAAACCAAAACAGCAACCTCCTTGGAAAAGGCGCCTGGAAAAGCAAATCATGGTGATGAGATTCTGACTTGAGTAAACTGAAAGAGATGGCAGAAAAAAGGCTAAGAAGCAAGAAAACAAGGGAGGAACTCAACGAGAAATACAAAGTACAAGAGATGGGGACTAAACACACAATAGAAGATGTAAAACAGAGGCTTAAGGCCAAAGCACATAAGATCCAACGGTACATGAACAGGAATAAGTGATACCAACAGAACAAACTATTCGGAACCAACCAGAAAAGACTATACAGCCAACTAAAAGGGAAGACAACCACCAAGAAATTCCTGAAGCCGAACCAAGTAAGAAGACTCTGGGAAAACATATGGAGCAATCCGGTATCACACAACAAAACATGCAACATGGCTCCAGGAAGTCCAAGGAATAAGAAACAAGGAGAATAAAACAAAGATTCACAGACATCACGACAGGACACAGTCTGACAGTCAGACACCAACTAAAGAAAATGCCAAATTGGAAAGCCCCCAGGTCCCGATGAAGTCCATGGATACTGGATCAAAAAATTTCAAGGCCCTACACACCCACGAATAGCAGAACAACTCCAGCATCGTATCTCAAATCACCATGCACCCAAATGGATGACCACAGGAAGAATATCCTTAGTACAAAAAGACAAGAGTAAGGGAAATATAGCCAGTAACTACAGGCCTATCACCTGCCTACCAATAATGTGGAAGTTACTAACAGGTATCATCAGTGAAAGGCTATACAATTACCTAGAGGAGACAACAGAAAGGCTGCAGAAGGAAGTGTAGGGGCACAAAAGACCAGCTCCTGATAGACAAAATGGTAATGAAGAACAGTAGGAGAAGGAAAACCAACCTAAGCATGGCATGGATAGACTATAAGGAAGCCCTTCGACGTTGATACCACACACATGGCTAATAGAATGCCTGCTGAAAATATATTGGGGCAGAGGAAAACACCATCATCTTCCTCAAAAATACAATGCGCAACTGGAATACAATACTTTTACAAGCTCTGGAATAAGACTAGCAGAGTTAATATCAGAGAGGGATCTTCCAGGGCGACTCACTGTCCCCACTACTCTTCGTAGTAGCCATGATTCCCATGACAAAAGTACTACAGAAGATGGATGGGCGTCCGGTACCAACTCAAGAAAAGAGGCACAGAATCAACCATCTGATGTTCATGGACGACATCATGCTGTATGGTAAGAGCATCAAGGAAATAGATACCCTAATCCAGACTGTAAGGATGTATCTGGGGACATCAGGATGGAGTTTGGAATAGAAAAAATGCGCCTTAGTCAACATACAAAAAAAGGCACAAACACAAAGTTAACCAAGTAACGAAGAAATGAAGGATAAATTTGGGATTATAAAGCTACCAGATGGGGAAGCAAAATCAAAACCCACATAGTATGAGACAGTCTTAACAAAATACCTGGGAATAATGGAAGGAGGGGATATAAAACACCAAGAGATGAAGGACACGATCAGGAAAGAATATATGCAGAGACTCAAGGCGATACTCAAGTCAAAACTCAATGGCGGCGGAAATATGATAAAAGCCATAAAACACATGGGCAGTGCCAGTAATCAGATACAGCGCAGGAATAGTGGAATGGACGAAGGCAGAACTCCGCAGCATAGATCAGAAAACCAGGAAACATATGACAATACGCAACAAAGCCAACTACACCCAACGAGCAAATACGGGACAGACTATACATAACATGAAAGGAAGGAGGGAGGGGACTACTAAGTATAGAGGACTGCGTCAACATCGAGAACAGAGCACTGGGGCAATATCTGAGAACCAGTGAAGACGAGTGGCTGAAAGAGTGCGTGGAAGAAGGACTAATAAAAGTAGATGAAGACCCAGAAATATACAGAGACAGGAGAAATGACAGAACAGAAACAGAGGACTGCACAACAAACCAATGCACGGACAATGCATGACAGACTAAAGAACTAGCCAGCGATGACAATTGGCAATGGCTACAGAGGGGAGAGCTAAAGAAGGAAACTGAAGGAATGATAACAGCGGCACAAGATCAGGCCCTAAGAACCAGATATGTTCAAATAACGATGGACGGAAATAACATCTCTCCCATATGTAGAAGTGCAATACGAAAAATGAAACCATAAACCACATAGCATGCAAATGTCCGGCACTTGCAACAGAACCAGTACAAAAAGAGGCATGAATTCAGTGGCAAAAAGCCCTCCACTGGAGCCTGTGCAAGAAACATCAGCTACCTTTGCAGTAATAAGTGGTACGAGCACCAACCTGAGGGAGTGATAGAAAAACTGATCAGGCAAAGATCCTCTGGGAGTATGGTATCAGAACGATAGGGTGATACGTGCAAATAAACTAGACGTGACGTTGATTGATAAAGTCAAGAAGAAAGTATCACTCATTGATGTCAAAATACCATGGGACACCAGAGTTGAAGAGAAAGAGAGGGAAAAATGGATAAGAATAAAGATCTGAAAATAGAAATAAGAAGGATATGGGATATGCCAGTGGAAATCGTACCCATAATCATAGGAGCACTAGGCACGATCCCAAGATCCCTGAAAAGGAATCTGGAAAAACTAGAGGCTGAAGTAGCTCCAGGACTCATGCAAAAGAGTGTGATCCTAGAAACGGCGCACATAGTAAGAGAAGTGATGGACTCCTAAGGAGGCAGGATGCAGCCCGGAACCCCACACTATAAATACCACCCAGTCAAATTGGAGGACTGTGACAGAGCAAAAAAAAAAAAAAAAAAAAAAAATAATAATAATAATGGGATGAAAGGTATCTGGACTACCACATACCTCAATTTCCTTAAATATTTTGATAGCAAATAGAAACGTTGCATGAAATTAATTTATTTTTATAATATGAATTTCGACTAGATTTTCAGCAATTATGTATGATAAGCAGTGGTTATCAAGAGTTGAATTGGGGTCTCAGATCTCAGGTCTGGAGAGAGAGAGAGAGAGAGAGAGAGAGAGAGAGAGAGAAAAGGGTGGTGGGTGGGTAGGGGGGGGAAGGTAATCAACCGTCGAAAGAACGCTAACGAAGGACACAGAGGAAGAATAATAAGACGATGTGAAAACACCCCCGAGGACAGGTGAGGAAAAGCCATCATAATAACGAGGCGTGATCCGACCTCCAGCTTACTTGGGGACGTGCTAGTTTTTTTTCCCTAACGCATAAGTTGTAAACATTATATTCCTAACTTTTAACGTCAATCAAAACGTGCTAAAATCTTCGGTCAAAAAGAGCCTTGTTTCACCAACGAAAATTAAAATAAATACGCTATACAGTATATCATTAGAAATAATTATTTTTTGTACTTTTCAACATGCACATTATTTATTCCTTACATTTTCATTTTAAGAAATAAATCATAAATATCGTTTCCTAAAATTCATGTGTCTTTAAGTCGACTCGAAACACCTTTTTCAGACCTTTTTTTATAGGCTTTTTCATAGACCTTCCCTATACTCCCAAACAACAACAACAAAGTAGTTTGTAGGCATACTCCCCGAGAAAGCGGGAAAAAAATGGGGCGTGAAAATATACCAAGTCGCCCAAGGCTCCTGCGCGCCCGTTTCCGACACACTGAATACGAATTTCCGTCTCCTTTCTATTCCCTTACAAACCAGGATTTCGGATCCGAATATCATTTTTTATTTATTTATTTATTTTTCTAAAATTCCCACTCGGTCTTTCTGACTCCTCTCCTCGAGTGTATGAAAACAGTGGAAGCCTTTCTTCAGAGATTTGCCGTCATTAAATACAGAGTCGCGAAGGCGTGAAATTTTCGGGGGCAAAAACGCTGCGTCTATTGGAATAATTTAGGGAAATTTAAAGCATCTATCAGGTTAATTTAAGGAAATTTCATGCCTCTATCAGAATATAAGAATAATTTAGGGAGATATCAAGCGTCTATCAGGATATCAGGATAATTTAGGGAAATATCAAGCGTCTATCATCAGAAATATCAAGCGTCCATCAGAATATCAGGATAATTTAGGGAAATATCAGGATAATTTAGGGAAATATGGAAATATCAGGATAATCTAAGGAAATATCAGGCGTCTACCGGGCAATTCAGGGAAATATCAGGATGATTCAGTAAAATATCAATCGTCTATGAGCATACTTCAGGGAAATATCAGGATATTAGTATAATTCAAGGAAATATCAGGCGTCTATCGAGATAACTCAGGAAAATATAAATCATAAATATACAACACTGGCATTCTTTTCTTATAACAACAAAACATGTCGTTAAAAATGACTGCAAAACAAGAAGAGAATGTCGAGGCAGCAAGTCCCACTTCAAGGACTTCAAGTACCACCAAGAAAACCCGACCAAGAACAGAGGACCCACCGAATTTAAATTGAGTACATTTAACTGTTAATAACGGTTATTCTTATGTGTAGATTAGCTCGATAAAGGGAGTTGGACAGCAAGCTAAATTAAAATGACAGATACCATTCAAATGAAAGAGGCTTACTGAAGTGACTTTAGTATACAAATCAAAGTGCAGTTGACTGCGCCATTTGCTTTCTTCATTGCTTTTATTTGCAAAAATAATATTGGTACAATGCCGAAAGAGGGTTTGTGTGTGTGTGTGTGTGTGTGTACGAACTCTCGAACCAGTGAGTTTACCCGAGGAAAAAAAAAAAGTACTCCCCTCGCCCCCAATTTCGCAACTTTCTGCGAAACACACTGATTCCTTTCATCGAGAAGCCTGAAGAAATTTCCTTGTATATTAAACATGCAGGAAAGGCGTACTCGGGGGGAGGGGGCAAGGGGGGGGGGGGGGTGGAAGTGCCAAAATATATCTAGCGTTTGTATAAGCTTTCTCCATTTTTTTTATTCTTGTCAAATTTTATCATGTTTTTTTTAATTAATTTTATTTTTGCTGTGGTAATAGAAGGCCCCCTCTCTCATCGTGGATGTAGATATGCACGTGTGTATATACGTGTGTGTGTGTGTGTGTGTGTGTGTATATACACACACACACACACACACACACATATATATATATATATATATATATATATTAATATATATATATATAGAGAGAGAGAGAGAGAAGAGAGAGAGAGAGAGAGAGAGAGAGAGAGAGTGCGCTGTACAGATGAAGCAAATAGGCATCGTCATGGAGAGAGAGAAAAAAGCGTGTTAAGTACAGCCTATGTGAAGTGGCTTAAATTTTGCGGATGTTTTCTGCACGACTGTTTCATCCCTACTTCCACAGGGAAAGGATCAACGTGACGGTCACTGCTGCTTCTTACATTCCTTTCTCTGAACCACACACTAATATACGCTTTCTAACTAGTTTAAAGTTCAGAATATATTCTGCATATAACTTTCAATATCATTGTAAGTAGTTACTGTTTATTATAACTGATATTTCAAATGAAGCCTAGTGTGCCGTATGCAATTTAGAATGCATTATCCCATATGACTTATTACCTTACCAATCAAAGTATAACTCTCATTTCATGAAACTAACAAAAGCAAACGCAGCCTTACGAGTGAATTCTGTTCGTCCCACCCAGCCATGAGAAGTCAACTCTAACATTCTTAAGGCTCAGACACACAGACTCGAGATGTTGAAGTAAAGAGGTACAAATTGCCCCTAACAAGGCTCGCACTTGAACCCATAAAATCTCTGACGTCTTAACCAGATCTCCTCGTTGAAGAACGAAAACGGATCACTGATACGATGGGGGGGAATTACATCTTTTAAAAGAGGGCGAATAAAAGGCAAAACAAATAGATAACAAGTAAGAAATGCGTCGAGGTTTTCTATCTGGCAGTGGCCTATGTCGCTGGTATCTACAACACTGCCAAAGGTACGATTATGACTAACTTCAACCTTGCATAAAATGGAAACTACTGAGGCTAGATGGCTGCAATTTGATGATTAGAGCGTGGACGATCAACATGCCAATTTGCAAGACTCTAGCCTCAGTATAGCTTTTACGATCTGAGGGCGGACATAAAAATTGAGGACGGACGGACAAATAGCCACTTAAATTTTTTTCTTTCACAGACAACTAAAAAACCACAACTCTTAGCATCTCAATTCAGGTTAATGACGATTCAAGATCTGGTGAGGCTGTGAAAATCATTTTCACGATTCTAATTCTTGAAGCATGAAAGGGTCGCCAGTTATGAAAGCGTTTTCATTTTCTCTCACGAAAATGGCCCAAATTAAAATGAGCATTTATACCTGGAACACTCGAATTACTTTGATTCTGAATATATTATTAACTCAATCCCCATTCACTGAACCTAACATACATAAGCACATTACAATTTGCTATTCTACAGGAACGAAAGAAAGAATATTTGAACGAAATAAAAAAAAAATTTAGGAAGAGAAAGAAAAAATCAGAGCAGATTACCCGATACTACCATATTCCATATCGCTCGAGGGACAATGCTCTAACGAGAACCGGGCAACGAATGGTGTATCTATATCATAAAAGTTTTATTTTTTTACTTTTTTGTTTTTTTGTTTTTAGAAAAGAAGGGAAGAGTTGGGCGTCCCCTACGCTTGCTTTATTGTTATTGCCCTTTCCCTTCAACCTCGTGGGATGGTAGTGACGTCACGCGGTGCGCTATAGGCGTTACTCAAGGTTCTTTGCGGGTGCCTAGCTGCTGCAACCCTTTTCATTCTCATATGCCTGTACCAACGTTCATATTCTCTATCTTTCATCTTACTTCCCACCGTCTCCTGACAATTGTTTCATAGTGCAACTGCTTTGAGGTTTTCCTCCTGTTACGCCTTTCAAACTATATTACACTCATTTCTCCCTTTCAGCGTTGAATAACCTCATAAGTCCTAGCGCTCGGGCTTTGGGCTAAATTTTACATTCCATTCCAATCCTTTGCCTTCGAGTCCTCATCTTTTATTTTTGAGGGCATTTCTTGAAATCACCCCCAAGAAATCTGGCCAATCCCTAAAGTCTTAAATGATTCCAGGGAATTTGATTGTTGTTGCCGCAGAAAATGATGGCTTGCTGAGCTATAATCAATTCAAGAACAGTGACAAACTTTGTACTTTAATAAGCATAAAACAGGAAAGATAGAAATTCTTATTAAAACGTCCACGATTGCAACCTGCTGTGGTAATAAACGCTACTAGCCCTACGCTGTTGTTCTAGAGCGTGTTTCTTAAAGTGTGGTCCACAGACCCCAGGGGTCAGTGGAATGTTCCAAGGGGTCCTCAAGATAATGTGAGGAGGAAGCGTTGCTGTTAAGTTCACTAAAATGTGTGTGCAAAATTGCAAAATTGTTGTGAAAGTTATATTAAGTAAAATGTAAACATTTATTTTGAGGAGAAGCCATTAATAAATATATTCAGTAGCATTTTTAGTACTATTATACCCTGAAAACACTTTTAAACCCAAGAGGAAAATTATCACAACAAGGGGTCCGATACACGAGTAATTTTAATAAAAAGGGTCCGCTGCACAAGAAAGGTTAAGAAACACTGCTCTAGAGTAAGTGCCAATGGCTGCTAGTGAAGGATTGGTGAACTCCTCACTAGGACGAAATACCACTAACTGGCAGACGACTCGTTTTCTCTTCAGGCCAATTGACAGTCAAAAGGCTCGACAGGTGTCACAGGAGGAAAACCTCGCAGATGCACTATCAAACAACTGTTAGGAGAGGGTGGATAGCAAGATGGAAGAGAATACGAACGGAGGAGCAGTAAAAGGAATGAAAGGTGTTGCAGCTAGGGGCCGAAGGGACGCTGCAAAGAACCTTGAGTGATTCCTACAGCACAACGCGTGAGGTGCACTGACGGCACTAGCCCCCTACGGAGGCCTGGGTTTGGAGAACGAGAATGAATGATGGATATGGCGTATCAAGTAAGGATAGAATTCTTGAAGCTAGTTGTAAAAGGAGAGAAGACTGTGAAAATATGTTTAAAAATGGCCTCGAGTTTTGTAAATACATGTTTTCTGAAGATATAAACATTTAAAAGTCTACTTTGGAAGGAGGAAAAGGCGAAGAAATTAATTTGCTATTTCAAATGTAGTTACAGAACGGATGGGAGAAGAAGATAATGAATATGGTGAGAAAATAAGTAGCTGGAGGTATATATGATTATTATCTGTTAAAGCAAAAATGAAAAAAATAAATAAACAAAAATTTGGGAGGGGGGAGGAAGAAAATGTTAATAATGTTGTTAAAATGTGAACAGAATTTACTATGACCATATAAACCAAATGACATATTCCCCTTGTTCTCAAACTTTGATCAGAACACATACATATCAAACCGTGTGTTCTTACGTCTCTGCTAAGGCCAGCTCACCCCACCTCCACTGACCTACCTAAGCAAAGAACCGAGTCCATTCACATCTTCCTAACTTCAGACTGTCTTTGTTCTAGTCAGCCCCATTATCAAAAACATCTCTCGAGGAACTCTTAAAAATTCTTTCTTCGTTTATTGCCCTGATATCTTTCATGCACATCCCCCACAATCAGTTAAGAAGACTTCCACCCTCAGATTGAGATCAGTTAACAATGATCCATTCAACTGTCTCTCTTGAGATGCTCAACTCCGACAATACAGAACAGCATTATCCTACACTAATGGGGCTCTATCTCTGAGTCTCCTGTCGTTGTTACGACAATTGCTAAACCTGTCCTAATCTATTCAGTTTTCATTGGAAGACTTAATTTAACTAGTTTCCCAACGCATTTCATCTGCCATTTATGGTTCTTTCTTTCTTTTCTTCTAAATATACCTCTTTCTCCTCGGTCTTATATATATCTACTTTATACCAGCTTCATCAAAGGGTTAAGAAAGTTCACTATTCAAATGACTAAATGTTTTTAATATCATCATTTATTCGTTGAAAAATCACCCGTATTCTAACAAAAATGTACAGAAACAACAGTAATACCCGAGCACAAAATTCATTCTCAAAATCAGTCCATTAAAATAAAATTCCCAACAACAGATCAATGAAAACACTCCGTGATTTCCCTTTGAAACCAATTACATGAGAACCAACTACGTTCAGTAGTTCACATTTGGTTTTAACGCTATACTGTGTTATGCATTCTTCTCTGTGTACCCACAGCGAAGTAAGAGGTCTCGTCACTGATATTGCCCTTTTCGACTTAGTAACAGACACTTTTGACTGGAATGGACCTTTGACAGAGAAATGGACCCTTTTGACTGAGAAACTGGCCCTTTTGACTGAGAAATGGACCCTTTTGACTGAGAAATTGGCCCTTTTGACTGAGAAATAGACCTTTTTGAATGTGAAATGGACCTTTAACTGAGAAATGGACCTTTGACTGTGATATGGACCTTTGACTGAGAAACTGGCCGTTTTAACTGAGAAATGTACCATTTTGCCTGAGAAATAGACACTTTCGACAGTGAAATGGACCTTTATGACAGAGAAACAGACCCTTTCCACTGAAAAATTAACCCTTTTGACTGAGAAATGGACCTTTGACTGAGAAATGGACCCTTTTGACTGAGAAATAGGCCTTTTGACTGAGAAATTGACCCTTTGACAGAGAAATGGACCTTTGACTGAGAAATGGACCCTTTTGACTGAGAAATTGACCCTTTTCACTGAGAAATAGACTTTTTTGACTGAGAAATTGACCCTATTGACTGAAAAATGGACCCTTTGACAGAGAAATGGACCTTCGACTGAGAAATTGGCCCTCTTGACTGAGAAATAGACCTTTTTGACTGAAAAATTGACCCTTTTGACCGAGAAATGGACATTTTTGACTGAGCAATGGACCCTTTTGACTGAGAAATGGACCTTTTTGACTGAGAAATTGGCCCTTTTCACTGAGAAATAAACCTTTTAGACTGAGAAATTGACCCTATTGACTGAGAAATGGACCCTTTGACAGAGAAATGGACCTTTGACTGAGAAATTGACTCTCTTGACTGAGAAATAGACCTTTTTGACTGAGAAATTGACCCTTTTGACCGAGAAATGGACATTTTTGACTGAGCAATGGACAATTTTGACTGAGAAATGGATCTTTTTGACTGAGAAATGGACCATTTTGGCTGAGAATGGACCTTATTGACTGTGAAATCGACCATTTTGACTGTGAAATGGATCTTTGGCTGAGAAATGGACCATTCTGACAGAGAACTGGACTTTTGACTGAGAAATGGACTTTTGACTGTGATATGGACCATTTTAACTGAAAAATAGACCCTTTTGACTGAGAAATGGACCCTTTTAACCGAGATATGGACACTTGATTGAGAAACTGACCCTTTTCACTAAATAATAACTAGAATCCTCTGGGCTGTAATGTTGCAACTTAACAACTGCATGATATCGAAAAGGACGATCCAGTGCTTGAATCATAAATGCCATGCAAAGAATAACCACTGAACTCTTTCTCCCGGGATGCAAATAGCACTTGACTTCTGTGATCACTCGACAAAGATCTTGAATTGGCTCTGATTGCTGAGTAAGTATCTGAGTGGCTCTACTGCAGGCCAGAAGACAAGAGCAGTATGCCGCCAGTGATACCCTCAGGCGAATTGGAATACAAGATTTAGGCTAAAGGCCAAGAGGGTAAAAAAAAAAAAAAATTAGATGTGTAACAGGAGGAAAACCTCGCAGCTGCACTAGTAAGATAGAAGAATGATAATACGAACGGAGGCACAGTAAAAGGATACTTTAAGGAGATGGTGATATTTTGAAGCACTTTTCGATCGTACTTTTTCGTTGCAGAGAACTTAAATATAGTAAGAATAAATGTCAAAACGCCTTTCAGGAAGCTGAGAACATGATGTCAATGGATTATGAACTGGCACATACGCCAGCCACTCTTCCTAGAACTAGTGGTCAATCAGATAACAATATATATATCCACGAGAATTTCATATAACTCCTATAGCACATCTTCACCACCCAAACGTGTATGCGTATAGTCGCTCTGCTCAGCCTTGAGGGTGACCTCTGACTGAGGTCAACCGTCTCTCTCATGCATTATTAAACCGACATGTTTCCCGGAGTCACAAGTCAAGGAATGTCAAGGACTTCTCGACAACCAAGATGAAATATTCAAATAGGAAGCGACGTAATCTGCATCTCGAAATTAGTGTAGGGATAATGGCGCCTAATTATAACTTTGTTTTTTCGGGAGGCTGTGATATTAGGAAGGGGAAATGCTCCTTCGTACAGTATAAGGCTATGTATGTATATATATATATAAGTTAATATTTATATATATATATATATATATATATATATATATTATATTATATACAATACATACATATCACACACTATCCACAGGTGAAAAATAAGAGAAAGGGTGTAGGTCCTGACCGGTTTCGGCTTTATTTTCAATGGCTTGAAAATAAAGGCGAAACCGGTCAGGACCTACTACACCCTGTCTCTTATTTTTCACCTGTGGATATGTGTGATAAACGAATCACGTGCTAAAGTGATTATAATCATATATATATATATATATAGATATATATATATATATATATATATATATATATATATAGATATA
Source organism: Macrobrachium nipponense (assembly GCF_015104395.2). Classification (NCBI taxonomy): domain Eukaryota; kingdom Metazoa; phylum Arthropoda; class Malacostraca; order Decapoda; family Palaemonidae; genus Macrobrachium; species Macrobrachium nipponense. The sequence continues at coordinate 2,740,622 of NC_061108.1, forward strand.
TATATATATATACACACACATATTTCTAGAGCCAGTACTGCCCCAATTTCTGCATTTCCCCTCCAGAAAAGCAATTCGGGCGTGAGAGAGAACATCTCTTCACGTTTCATTCCTTAAAACCACCTGATTTTGGCGAACGTATACTACGACGCTCTCTCGTTTGTGTGCCTTCCAGTCCGAACATTGTTTGTTCCGGAATTGTTTCTGTCTTTGTTTGTTCGTCGGATCCGTCAGCGACGGCACAAACCTCTCGTTGCCATGCGCAAACATCTCTAATATTCAGAGATTGTAAATCGAGAGGGGGTCGTCTGATTTCGTCTGATATTTTCCGATATCCCTGGGGAAATTCGTAGTCAATAACTCAATATATGCATGCGGGAAGTTTTCAGCTCATTAAGGAGCAACGTGGTGGCTGAAGAGAGAGAGAGAGAGAGAGAGAGAGAGAGAGAGAGAGAGAGAGGAGAATAGCTTTCAAAATGTAATGTAACTTAATAATGAAAATACAATTCCTTACAGATAATCAATGAGATGCAACGAGTAAGATAAGACTCCTGGGAGTCTTACAAAGCCCTCGGAGACATTCTGTTGATCCTAAAGTGAAAAATTAACCAAGAAAAAACAGAACTCCATTTCTAACACTACATAATACGAAAGGATTTTCGCTTACTCGGGCAGTAAGCCTACAAACTACTTTGTTGTTTTTGTTGTTGTCGTGGGGGTAAGAATGGTCTAAGGCTGAGCCTAAAAGGGTCCGAAAAAAGGTGTTTCGCGTTGAGTTAAAGATATAGGAATTTTAGGATAGGATATTTATGATTTACTTATTAGAATGAAAATGTAAAAAATAAATAATGCGTATCTTAAACAGTACAGAAGTATTATTTCTAATAAAATATCGCATATTCATTTTAATTCACTTTAGTAAAACAAGGCTCTATTTGACCGTAGATTGTAGCACGTTTTAATTTACGTTAAAAGTTAGGAATATAGATTTTGCCACATATGCGTGAGGGGAAAATCTTGCATGTATCACGAGTAAGCTGGAGGTCCGGTCATGCCCTGTAGTTCGTTCTTGAAAACCCACAATATATTGTCCACGACATTCATACTGCACAGGAGGAAATTCTTTAGATATAAGTACAGCATTAAATCCATAATCGACAACAATAAGATTATCAAATGAAACTTGGAGAAAATATCTACAAATCCCTATGAATACCAACAGGTGGTAAAGTCGCCGATCGTCACTTAAAATAGAATTGGAATAAATTTCCAAGCAACAATTCATTTTGGTTAAAAGAAAATTGCCCACGACACGATTAAATTCCAGATCTGGAATTCAATCTGAACAGTATTCATGGGTCAGGTAAATGATTGTTGGAATCTTATGGTCCAGTGAATTACCGGTAAGTTTATAAAGGGAAATAATGAGAGAGGTGATCAGTTATCAGAAAAGAATAATTTAACAAATAAATAAATATAAAAAGTAAATAAATTACTTAAAAAAACATGAAGAGTTGCATTGGGGGTAGCAATGCATTGAACTTTCGAAATCCCAATTGCACAACCATTCCAGAGTCCGATGGTGAGAGGAATAAAGGATCTCTGGAACAGAGAACTTCGCCAGCGAGGCACATTTACTGCACATTGGCATAGGATCCCTGATCCCCTTTAGGATCGGGGATCCTATGTCAATTGTGAATGCGAAAGATCTTTCTTAAAATAAGACTGATAACGGGTTGTAGAGAAACTGAAGATAAAAATAGGGTTTTATTTTTGTTTGTATGGTGTTTTTACGTTGCACGGAACCAGTCGTCATTCAGTAACGGGTCCAACGGCTTTACGTGAATTCCGAACCACGTCGGAGAGTAAACTTCTATCACCAAAAACACACATCTCTGACCCCTCAATGAAATGGCCGAGAATCGAACTCGCGACCACCGAGGTGGCAGGCCAAGACCAAACCGATCATGCCACTGAGGCGCTCAATAAATAGGGTTAGTAAGTGTTCTACCAACTGTAATAATGTATAAATTCACTCCACGCAGAACGTACGTATACAATCACTCAATCAATAATTTTCCACAAGCAGGTTCTGGAATCTCAGTCGACAATGTCGTCGTTGACCACTTGACCTCTTGCAAGTCAGTTTTTGCTGCTTCGCATCGTCCACGTTTCAAAAGCACTTGACAATACTAATTCCATCGACAACACAAAACCGGTGCGTTCTGTTGCAAAGAACATCTCTCCCGATGAAGCATTTGCATCTTTTTCTTCCTCTTGGATGCAGTTGTTTGTCGTATTTAACAACTTTTTTTTCTATTTCAAATTTATAACATTTCTGTTATTCTGTTGTTTTATTCCTTTTCTCTTCCATTCTGCATTGCTACTGTAGTTCAAACTAATTTCTTAGCTGTAGATTATAACCTTTTTACTTCAATACTATTTCATCATCCGTTCTCTCTCTCTCTCTCTCTCTCTCTCTCTCTCTCTCTCTCTCTCTTCTCTCTCTCTCTCTCTCCGAGACTCCTTACCCTAAGCCTCTCTTCGTCCAACTCATCCATGCATATTAATCTCATTTTCTTTTCATCTAGCTCCGGTGTCAAAAACATTCGTGGTCACATCCAACATTCTCCCCCCACCACTCCAAATTAAACCTTTAATAATGAAATACCTTGGCTCAAGAGCAAGCGTGTACCTGGGTATTCAGCTTCCGCTGAAATAACTTTCTTAAGGTCAATACCAAAGGTTTCTTAATTCTTAAACCAAATTCCTTTCAGATTTCAAGATGTGAATAACATCTACGACGGTTATATAATGTTTATACAATCATCACTGAAGTTGATCTGTACGGACGGAGAATGAATATTTCATAACTGGCGACCATATGACGTACAATTTAAAATGACAATTGAATTTAGTTCAGAAACGAAATGAGTTCTTCAAAGAATATCCTTTAATACCTAGTTTCATGGTAAGTCAGTCTCTCTCTCTCTCTCTCTCTCTCTCTCTCTCTCTCTCTCTCTCTCTCTCTCTCTCCTGAAAAACAACCTGGCGTATCACCTTCAAACTCGGCGGTCTTAGAAAAACAACATCCGAAAATTGAAGGGAGGGAGGTCCTTTTCACGAAGGACTTTAATAATAATATAATAATAATAATCATAATAATATAATAATAATAATAATAATAATAATATATATATATATATATATATATATATATATATATATATATATATATATATATATATATATATATATATATATATATATAGGTCCTCTGTTCCAAATGTTATTTCCCCGAGTAGATCCTAACAGCGCCCGGGGACTGCGAGACTTCGAACAATGGGTCTCTCTCTCTCTCTCTCTCTCTCTCTCTCTCTCTCTCTCTCTCCTCTCTCTCTCTCTCTCTCCGTATCCTGATGAATTGATGACCCACATTCCACCGACCCACCTGGGGAAAAGTCAATCACAGGCCGTTTTTTGTCTGTTCGCCAATGAATCTCTTGCATTCAGGTGAGCGGTGTATAATGAATGGCCTTTTTTTTTTATTTTTTAATTCTTAAATACATTTACAGGATCTTATGCATTCGGGTGAGCGGTGTATAATGAATGACTTTTTTTGTCTTTTTTACAATTCTTAAATATATTTACAGAATGTTTTGCTTTCAGGTGAGCGGTGTATAATGAATGACTTTTTTTATTTTCTTTTTTACAATTCTTCATTATATTTACAGAACCTTTTGCATTCAGGTGACCGGTATATAATGAATGGCTTTTTTTATTTTCTTTTTTACAATTCTTAATTATATTTACAGAATCTTTTGCATTCAGGTGAGCGATGTACTATGATGAATGGCACTTTTTATTATTTTTTTATACAATTCTTAAATATACTTACATACTGATTTCTTCACATTTGAATATCCTTTGAAATGAGCTGGCTTCTGACATGAATGAGCAGATTTCAAGATGGCAGAAGAATTCTTTTGACAGATTCTGATCTGACTGAAGCTCTATCTATTTATTTATTTATTTTTTGTATAATGAATGACTTTTTCTTACAACCTTTCAATTCATTTACATAGCGTCTTCTTCCCGTTTCATTGAATAATATCTATGAAATGAGCTGGCTTCTGACATAAGTGAGATTTAAAAATGGCAGATGACCTCTTTTAACAGATTCTGATCTGTCTGCAGCATTTATTTTTTTTCATCAATACTTCCAACTTACATCTGACCAAATGAGAAGAGTTTAAAACTGGCAGATAACCTCTTTTGAAAGCTTCTGTGATCTGACTGAAACTCATTTTTCTTTAGTCTGAAGAACGTTTTTAAAAACCGGCCCTATTTCGTTTTAAAAATTATCAGTTTAAGAGACCACGGGCAAAACTCTCTCGTACAAGCCACAGATCTCTCGAAATGTATGTGGATTGAGCTTCAGAATAAGAATGGCAGATTCTAAATCTGCCAAGATTAGTTAAAAGTTCCTCATTCTATGTATATATATATATACATATATATATATATATATATATATATATATATATATATATATTAATATATATGTATGTATATACATGCATATATTTAAAAAGCCAGATTATGTTACCTTATTCTTTTAAGGACTAAAAATGAGAAATTTGACATTTTTCCCATTAGCTGAAAAAAATGTTCGATCCACATTATTATTATTATTATTATTATTATTATTTATTTTTTTTTTTTTTGCTCTATCACAGTCCTCCAATTCGACTGGGTGGTATTTATAGTGTGGGGTTCCGGGTGCATCCTGCCTCCTTATGAGTCCATCACTTTTCTTACTATGTGCGCCGTTTCTAGGATCACACTCTTCTGCATGAGTCCTGGAGCTACTTCAGCGTCTAGTTTTTCTAGATTCCTTTTCAGGGATCTTGGGATCGTGCCTAGTGTTCCTGTGATTATGGGTACAATTTCCACTGGCATATCCCATATCCTTCTTATTTCTATTTTCAGATCTTGATACTTATCCATTATTTCCCTCTCTTTCTCTTCGACTCTGGTGTCCCATGGTATTGCGACATCAAAAATGAGTGATACTTTCTCTTGACTTTTGTCAATCAAAGTCACGTCTGGCTGTTCTGCACCGTATCACCCTATCCGTCCTGATACCATAGTCCCCCAGAGGATCTTTGCCTGATCGTTTTCCATCACTCCCTCAGGTTGGTGCTCGTACCACTTATTACTGCAAGGTAGCTGATGTTTCTTGCACAGGCTCCAGTGGAGGGCTTTTGCCACTGAATAATGCCTCTTTTTGTACTGGTTCTGTGCAAGTGCCGGGCATTCACTTGCTATGTGGTTTATGGTTTCATTTTTCGTATTGCACTTCCTACATATGGGAGAGATGTTATTTCCGTCTATCGTTCTTTGAACATATCTGGTTCTTAGGGCCTGATCTTGTGCCGCTGTTATCATTCCTTCAGTTTCCTTCTTTAGCTCTCCCCTCTGTAGCCATTGCCACGTGTCATCGCTGGCTAGTTCTTTAGTCTGTCTCATGAATTGTCCGTGCATTGGTTTGTTGTGCCAGTCCTCTGTTCTGTTAGTCATTCTCCTATCTCTGTATATTTTTGGGTCTTCGTCTACTTTTATTAGTCCTTATTCCCATGCACTCTTTAGCCACTCGTCTTCACTGGTTTTCAGATATTGCCCCAGTGCTCTGTTCTCGATGTTGACGCAGTCCTCTATACTTAGTAGTCCTCTCCCTCCTTCCTTTCGTGTTATGTATAGTCTGTCCGTATTTGCTCTTGGGTGTAGTGCTTTGTGTATTGTCATATGTTTCCTGGTTTTCTGATCTATGCTGCGGAGTTCTGCCTTCGTCCATTCCACTATTCCTGCGCTGTATCTAATTACTGGCACTGCCCATGTGTTTATGGCTTTTATCATATTTCCGGCGTTGAGTTTGGACTTGAGTATCGCCTTGGGTCTCTGCATATATTCTTTCCTGATCGTGTCCTTCATCTCTTGGTGTTTTATATCCCCTCCTTCCATTATTCCCAGGTATTTGTATCCTGTCTCATCTATGTGTTTGATGTTGCTCCCATCTGGTAGCTTTATCCCTCCAGTTCTTGTTACTTTGCCCTTTTGTATGTTGACTAAGGCGCATTTTTCTATTCCAAACTCC
>NC_061108.1:2751778-2766778 GCF_015104395.2 Macrobrachium nipponense
AACTGTTTCACGAAGATACGAAACGTGATGAATGTATAAATTAAGGCATTTGCCTATACATACATACATACAAACATATATACATATATATATATATATATATATATAATATGTATATATATATATATACATACTATATATATAATATACATATTATATATATATATGTATATATATATATATATTATATATATATCAGTATATATATATATACCTCATCTATATATATATAGATATATATTATATATATTCCAAGATATTCCTCATAACCTGCCTAGTATCAGGAGAGCGATATCGTTGCAAAATTAAAGTTTCGTCAAAGTCAGCCGAAGGTAAGTAATGAGATTTTATTTCTCTCACTATTTCCGGCAGAGAGAGAGAGGAGAGAGAGAGGAGAGAAGAACACCAACAGGAGAGAGAGAGAGAGAGATGAGAGAGAGCGAGAGAGAGAGAGAGAGAGAGAGAGGAGAGAGAGAGGTGGGGGGGGGGGGGAGTTATATACGCAAGCTCATTAGCCCCCATCTTAAATTTTTCATGCGTAATGCAAACTGCGCTGAGTCGCCGAGTTTAAAATTGGTCTCATGTGATTAACTATTCAGTTCCAGGTGATATACTCAGTCGGGAATCTTTTACAAGCGTGGAAAATAATGTGCCTTTGTTTTGAAAAGTGTAATTACATCCTCACTTTTCAGCTTCGCGTCATTTTTTCATTAGCTTCTAATTATAAGAGATGGCTTTGAACCCATAAAACAACTTGAAAAAACCTGATTAAGCGAAGAATGTTTGACAGAGCTTTTCCGTCATGAACAGGTTCAAGTATTAAAGATAAAATTGTATTACGATAAATGTATATTTAAATAAGAATGAGTCACTGAATACACGAATTTTAAAAGAAGAAGACTTGAGGTCTTACAGAAAATTTTGCAAAACAACGAATTCTCAGCTATCAATTCTATCACAGTGAAGTTCTCGTCGAACTTTATGGCACATAAAATGAGTTACTCAATAAAAAAAAAGTCCTACTTCGTGGTTAAACAAACCCCATGTCATCTTACTCACCTTTCTTCCCTTCCTCCTTTCTTTTTCCTCACCCTTCCTCCCTCCCTCCTTTCTTCTTCCTCACCTTCTTCCGGCCTGGGCTAAAAAAATATGAGGAGAAAGACAACACAATACGGTAACACAATATAACGCAATAAAACCTTTGCAAACTGCTTCCAGATTGTCCATATTAACACTGCAGTACTACTACAGTGCCATTCTGTAATGCAGGTAACTGTACCCACCAAGGGACCTGCCCTATAACCCCCTACCCACAAGGGCACTGCCCCAAACGCCTCCCATCTCCCTCCCCCATCATCCCGGGAACAGCTGCAGAGGACGCAAAAGAAGAACATTAGAGTTGGAATACCCATTCGAATGCCCTCGATATTCGGTCTTATTGCAGGAAGTGGCCTCAGGAGGGTTGGAAATGTCCATACCGCTGGCGCTGCGGAAGCCTGAAATCTGACATTACGTTAGGTTCATAAAACGTTTGATCGCCACCGGGTTTGCAATATCAAAGGGTGCGGAGGAAAGGTTAATTAATTACCCAAATGGAAATACTCAACATTATTTTTACAGAATTGTTCAAAAACCCGGTTCAGTACTAACTAGAGAAAGTGGATCCTTGGCAAAGTGGAACTAAAACAGTTTCAGAAAATTTTGTTGGTTAATTAAGAATTACCTTAGTTACTGAAAGTCATCTGAGCAATCTTGGCATAAAATTGTAATATGAGAGAGAGAGAGAGAGAGAAGAGAGAGAGAGAGAGAGAGAGAGAGTAAAGTAAATGTTGTTGTTCCTTATGTTAAGCACCCATTTTTTTTTTTTTTTTTATAAATGAGTCTTTGAAATCGTCACGTTTCTCTCAAGAAGGCGCAGCAATTATATAAAAATAAATAATAAAATCACCTAAGTACTGAATGGACTATAGAGAACTGAAAGAGAAACTGAGAGGAAAAAGGTTTAAAAGGTGTGACAAAAGGAAAACCTCAAAGCAGTTGCACTATGAGACAATTGTTAGGAAAGGGTTGAGGAGAGTAAGATGGAAAAAGACAATATGAAAGGAGCTACAGTAAAGTAATGAAAGGACGCTGCGAAAAGGACATTAAGTAATGCTTACAGTGGCCCGCGTGAGACGTTTTTAACGGCACTAAAACCCCACCCCCCCCCCCCACGTGACCGAATTACTGAATACAAAAGAACAAGGAACGTTCATGTATTAACTTACTTGGAATCCAGATGATTAAAACCGTTTCGCGGGTGATTCGAATACCCTCGCCAACCGCCCCACACCCCCCTCGCCCCCTTTTTTTATTTCCCGTCGACTCAATTTACGCTCAGCCAAATTTGACAGGCTCATCCGCTCCGTGAGTGGGTCGGTGTGATAAACGCTGGAGGTTAATACTGTGGAAAGACTCCTGGATCGACTAGTGTTCAGTTTTAATGGGTTATTGTTTACCTTATTGTAAATAACCCCCTCCCCTCTCTTCAGGATAAATAATTAATAAATAAATAAATAAATAATATATAATTATATTATATATATTATATAATATATTAATAATATATTTTAATATATATACACGTAATTCGTGGCTTCCTTTCTTTTCGTATATTTCTCGTTAATCTGAAAATTTGGACGTTACCCACACCTATATAAGTGTACCAAAATACATACCTACACAAGTTCTCTTGCGCCCAATAACACGAGGGAATTTACGTACACTTGAAGTTTTAATAACGAAGAATCTGCCTAAGCAAGTCTCTCTCTCTCTCTCTCTCTCTCTCTCTCTCTCTCTCTCTCTCTCTCTCTCTCTCTCTCTCTCAATTTTGAATTGTAGTTATATACCTTCTGCATTTCAATCTTCATCTTTACTTGAAGACCACGTCGTTCTCTCTCTCTCTCTCTCTCTCTCTCTCTCTTGCATATTTCAATTTTGTATTGTAATTACCTACTGTATTTCAATCCTCATCTTTAATTTAAGACCCCGTCAGTCTCTCTCTCTCTCTCTCTCTCTCTCTCTCTCTCTTTCTCTCTCTGTAAGGCTAATGAAACTCTACAACTCTACAAAAGTTTTAGCACAAGAAACTTTATCTAATTTCAGATCTTCCAACGAAACACCCCAGAGCAAATAACTCGTAGCGGGATCTTGGTTTACAAAGTAACCAGTAACTTTTGTTTGCCGACATGCTTGGTATTGAATTAATTAATGTTAGCAGAGCAGGGTGCGATCCGACCTCCAGCTTACTCGGGGCGCGTGCTGAAATCGACGGTTAAATAGCGCGTTGTTTCAATAACGAAAATTAAAACAAATACGCCACATCTTATTAGAAATAATTTTTCTTTACTGTTTAACATGCACATTATTTCTTTACATTTTCATTCTAATAAATAAATCTTATATATCTTGTAATAACATTCCTTTATCTGTAACTTAACGTAAAACACCTTTTCCCAGACATTTTTAGGTTTTTCCTTAGGGGTTTCCTGAACCCACACAACAACAACAACAACAACAACAAAGAAGTTTGTATGCTTACTTTCAGTAAGCAAAAATGAGCTTTTATTAGTGATCAAGAACTTTGTATGACACCGACAGTAGATGCATCTCTCTCTCTGTCTCTCTCTCTCTCTCTCTTTGTTTCTCGTTAATATTTAAAGGGATGAGCTAATTTCTGCATAAAAAAAATCAATACTTAAGACGATGCAGAGGACTAGATAATGTGTAATAGTGTATGTTTCGTGACAACACTCTTTTGTTTACTTTTGTTAAGAGCTTTACATTTAGCATTCGTTGTAAATATTCAAAGGGGGAAATTACTCATTATTCAACACCAATAAACAACTGAACAATGGAGTAGACTAAAAATATAGGATTACGTCTATCTGATGACAACTCTTTTTTGTAAAAAAAAAATCTAAAAGCTTTAATGACATTTAGCTTTCTAAGTAAACAAAGTCACGAGGGACATGAACAGTTAAATAATAATTATACGTAAAAATAATTTACGTTGATAATCGTAGCAATAACTGCAATATTCACAAAGCAGTATGAAAAAATAAACATTATCTTAATTATATAGAACCAGTATCCTTCACCATTATAAGCATTCCATCGGCGTTAATAACTGAAACTGTAATCCGTTGATAACAATGGTGTTAATAAACTAAAGCTGTAAATCAGATGATGACATGATAATAAAATAATATTAGTGTACTTAGGAAGCAGACTCTCTCTCAAGCATACTTTATTAAAAGTAATGGCTACTTCAGCAGCGTTACACTTGTAGAGATTCTTCTCTATTTTGCGAATAGCGGCTTTTTCCGTGCTAAGTAGCACGGAAAAAGCCGCTATTCGCAAAATAGAGAAGAATCTCTACAAGTGATAGCTGCTGAAATAGCCATTACTTTTAATAAAGTTAATAAAAGAACTTATAAATCCGCTGATAACAATGCCGCTGATAACATGATGTTAAAAGAACTTTTAGACATCCGCTGGTAACATGATGTTAATAAGAGAACTTAGACATCCGCTGATAACATGATGCTAATAAATGAACCTGTAAATCCGCTGATAACAATGATGTTAGTAAATGAACCTATAAATCCGCTGATAACATAACAATGATGTTAAAAAACCAACTTGTAAATCCGCTTATAATAATGAAAACAGAAAATTAACCTGTGAATTCGTTGATGACAATAATAGAAAATTAAATAACCGGTAAATCCGTTGATAACAATTATAACAAAATTAACCTGTAAATCAGTTGATAACAATGATAAAAGAAAATTAATTAACCTGTAAATCCGTTGATAACAATGATAACAGAAAAATAACTTGTAAATCCGTTGATAACGATAATAGAAAATGAGTTAACCTGTAAATCCGTTGATAACAATGATAAAAGAAAATTAACCTGTAAATCCGTTGATAACAATGATAAAAGAAAATTAAGATAACAATAGAAAATTAATTAACCCGTAAATCCGTTGATGCCAACGATAATAGAAAACTGATTATATAACCTGTAAATCCGTTGATAACAATATCATCAACTTTAGGATATTCAGCAACAAACAACACCATTAGCTGGTTAAAGCGGCCGAAGTTACGCAACAGGACATCTACTAATTTGCCCTTTACACAACTAAGCTCACTTTTCGGTCCGGCAGCTTTTCGGAGCTCCCAGTCATCTTTAATCACGGTATTTAAACTACGAATTCGCATGGTGGGGCAAATACGGACGAATTTCCCTATTAAAGCTGAACGACTCCTGAACGACCTGGTTTATAAACTGTCGAGTCTAGTATACTATAGAGCGCGAGTGGAATGAGTGAAATATATATTGCTCTAAGAAGGATGGTGGGACCCGTGGAGATGCAATTACAATATTTTCAATTTATAATCTGCTCTTTTCTTCAGCGCTGATGTCTGCTAAGAGATGGCCGATGAACTACTACATAGTCTGGATAAGGGGAAAGACTATGGTTCTGAATATAGTAAATACATATAAATATATATATATATATAGTATATATATATATATATATATATATATATATATATATATATATATATATATATATACACATATACATAAGCGAATACCACGGGAAAAACAATAGGCAGGAGAAATTCCTACCGAAAATCACAAAAAAACAAAAAATCAAGAATATCAGATGGTTAATTGTCAGGAAGGTAAAAAAAAAAAAATCAAAGAGATAATACAGGATAATCTGAGATCACACGGTCACAAACTGAAACAGACTTAAAACCATTAGAGAAACGGAAGCTTAGCCATACAAAGGTCAAAATCATTTACACAACTGAATATGTTAATTTTGCTGCTTATATTTATCTACAACTTTTTTTTTATCTATGAAGGCATCGAGTTTAAACAAAGACTTAAATTTAGAGCACTTCCATTATTTGATTTGACAAGACAAGATTCATTAATAATATATGTATGCATATATATATATATTATATATATATATATATATATATATATATATATATATATACATATACACACACACACACATATATATATATATATACTAGTATACATACATAGTAATATATTACATATTAACATATTATATATATATTATTACTTATATATATATTACTTATACTATAATATATGTGTGCGTGTGTGTGTGTGTGTGAGAGAGAGAGAGAGAGCAGAGAGAGAGAGAGAGAGAAAAAAAGCTAATCATCTCGTATGCTGGTTCGGCAAATGAAAGTCTAATGGAACTTTCAGAAATCCCATCACTGGAGGGATGCAATTCCTTAGGACCATGGCAATAATCTGACCTTTCAACCCGAGGTCTATAGTCCTGATTATTTATCAATCTCCTCCCGGACACACCCCCATCCCCCCAACCCGCCTCGGAAGTCACGGGCCAAGATCAGACGGGAGGTCAAAAGTTGAATTTCGAAACTAGTAGAGTACCCAATGTTGTCTGCCACCTCGTTCTCTCTCTCTCTCTCTCTCTCTCTCTCTCTCTCTCTCCTCCTGTCTTTTATTATTATCCTTTTAATTGTAGAACGCGACAAAAAACACGAAGGCATCTAAAGTGTAACGTCACTTTCATACAAGCATACGTATGATGAACAAACACACAGACATATTTTTTCATAAACAAAGCTTGCATATACACATATATATAAATAATATATACACACATACATATATGAATTATTATTATTATTATTATTATTATTATTATTATTATTATTATTATTATTATTATTATTCATATGGAACAAGCCCACTGACTTTAAATTCAAGCTCCCGAAGAATATGGGGGTTCATTTGAAAGAAGTAACAGAGGGTAATGTTAAATACAGAAAGAAGAGATGACTTATCAAAAAGAAAAATAAACTAACGAATCAAGAAACAGAGAGCAAGATTTGTATGAGGGTAGTAAATGCGTTGCATCTTCCTTTGAACTTCTATGTACTAATTTACCTATCATGACTATATATAAATGGCTGGCATATACTGTATCATTTATAATGAGCCAGTATTCTGTTCATAAAGGTCGACCATCTTTCATTTAAAAATGTAAATATACCTTAGTCAAAAGAAAGGTGACATATTTCTGACAAGCATGAAATCCAAGTCACGCGTTCTCTGTTGACGAATCGGGTCATATCCAGTTACCATTTACCTATATCGGCTGAATACTCAACAACCATACACTAAAGAAGCCATTAAAACGAAATAATCGTTGAGAAATATAGAAAATATCAATAAATCTCATTAAAACTGAAACGGAATTACAATCAGGACATGCCATCTTTCCCGGACACATCATTAGGCGCGAAACACAGCCAAGCACTTGACGTTTCCTATGCAAATGAATGGGCTTTCAACACCATTCCTTTCCAGATTTCTAAGGGGGGGGGGGGGGGGGGGGGGAGTTATGCCCGGTTCAATATCCTTACAATGTTCGCCTCAGGTGCAGAATCCTGGTGAATTTTAGGACGGGTATATAGCCGTGAAGGAGGCGAGAAGGGCGCTACCATGAAACTTACACATCAGAAAGAGCAGGTGACTATGTAGAAAAACGATTCCTCACAGTGCGCAAAGGTTGCTATGCTTTCTCTCGTTCGCCTCCGAATGCAGGACACTTCGAGAGAAAGGAAAATGAAAGTAATCAAGAGATACTCATTCACTTTTGGAGTCTCGTCCAAGATCTCAGAGGCCAAGGCAGAGATTGGGGTTCACTGCATCAGGAGCCATTTATTTATTTATGAAGGTTAGGCTATAAAGCCAATCACTGGGTCAGTGCTTCAAAGACAACGAAATGAGACAGATGGAAGATAGGCAGCGGAAATGGAAGTCAAGTGAAAGGCTAAGACGTGGGTGCAGCTGAGGGTTAAGGGGCCGTTCCAAGCAACCTTTAGTGTCGCCTACAGTGCAACTGGTGGCACCAACTTCCCTACGAGACCATAATTTTAGATTACATTCCAGTCCAACTTACTACAGAATGAAATTACTTAGATATAATCATTACTTTACTAAAAAAAAAAAAATAGGTTACCTTAAGAGATAATTCCCAATTTATGCGTACTTTTACATCCATCACAGATTCCCAGATAGTTCTCAAGAATGGCTATGATTCGTCTTCCTTTTTTTTGGATGTAATAACACCGAGAAAGGTTTGATTATTGGCGGTCAATAGCATTACAAGGTCTTTACGTCTACCTACTATACAATTCAATCATAAAGAGTATTCGCTTAGTATCTTCTTGAGCCATGCTTCAATATAATATATATAGATATATATATATATATATATATATATATATATATATATATAATATATACATGTGTACATATTTTTTTTCACCGGTTTGACTAATTAATGACTGCCTTCCATAAGCACATTTATAAACAATACGCTATAAAATTTCATTATATGACATGAGTTTATCAGCTGATATCCAAGGCGAAAACTATTAACATCTCGCGGGCGTTGTTGTCAAATGAGTTTAAACAAAACATAGTTCACATGACAACAAGAATCATATACAAGGAAGGAATACAACGCAACGAAATAGGGTGCGTAATAAAGTGTCATTAGCAAACGTTATGTCAAAACAAACAACAAGCGACAGTTAGATGTATTTCTGAGTCATTTTACGAGAGAGAGAGAGAGAGAAGAGAGAGAGAGAGAGAGAGGAGAGAGAGAGAGAGAGAGAATAAACATTTTCCATTTAACAACAGGAATCACAACCAAAGAATAAATGTGTTAAAAATGAAAAAAGACAGCGAAATGAATTAGATCGAAACAAAACAGCAATCAGATTATTTTCAGAGTCATTTTTTCGAAAAGAGGAACAATAAAAGGGCACTACACATTCACCGTTACAGAGCACCAGTTTCTCCCCTTTTCACTTGATCTTACCCTAACCCAAGGTAGTCCCCTTTAAATTGACATCAAATCAAATTGGAGATAAGGCCGAGGCCGCGCAAAATGCTTTCCGATAAAAACTTAATATGCAAATGGAACCCCACCATCTCCTCTCTCTCTCTCTCTCTCTCTCTCTCTCTCTCTCTCTCTCTCTCATCTCTCTCCTCTCTTCTCTTCCTCTCTCTCTCTCTCTCTAGAATTAAAATAAAGGTTGTCGGCATTTCTGTCTCTAAAATAAAAGTGTTCTCTCTCTCTCTATAGAATTAATATAAAGTTTGTCGTTACTTCTGTCTCTAAAATTAAAAAGTGTTCTCTCTCTCTCTCTCTCTCTCTCTCTCTCTCTCTCTCTCTCCGAGACACACACATGCCTTCAAACATCTTCTGGGACCTATGAGGTCATTCAGCGCTGAAAGAGTAACTGAGAGTAGAGGTTTTATAAGCGTAACAGGAGGAAAACGACGGGTGGAAAGTAAGATGGAAGAAAGAGAATATGAACGGAGGTACGGCAAAAGGAATAAAAGAGGTTGCAGCCAAGGGGCCGAAGGGACGCTGCTGCAAAGAACGTCAAGTAATGCCTACAGTCCACCGCGTGAGATATAAAATAAATAAATAAAGAAGCAGAACTGACAGAAAGAGGAAAGACGAAGAAGAATTTGACATGGGAGTAAAAAATCGAAGAAAGGCTTCAGCACACCTCATTAACACTTGCACTAAAGCCGGGACTTGAATTATGAGAGAGAGAGAGAGAGAGAGAGAGAGAGAGAGAGAGAGAGAGAGAGAATCATGTTATTTAATTATGAAAACGGAGATTCAAATATGTAAACTGAGAGACAGATGTCTGGGGATCATCTCATAGAATTTTGAGAGAGAGAGAGAGAGAGAGAGAGAGAGAGAGAGAGAGAGAGTGGGGGGGGGGGGTTGCAAACAATGGGATCCCATTCAGCTTTCAGTCTCTTGCTTTTCATTTTTAACTCACGAAGCCAGCCGGAATGAGGAGGAATAACGAATGACGGGACAAACACCGACTCAACCCGAATCGTTTCGTCTCCAGAAAAACAGAGAGATGAACAATAAAGGATTCATTATTGTGTCAGTTTTCTCTCTGCCGAGATGTATTAGAACAGCAAGTGTTACTGACTGCGTATGTTAAAGTTTATTTATCAAAGTGGGAAGGATGCCACGTCCAATTTCATGGATGGAGATGAATAATCCAAAGCAGAGTAGAAAAAAAAAAACATGGAGCTGCAATTCGAGAGCGGTCTTACACGCCATGTACCTAAAACTTGACATTGCTCTCTCTCTCTCTCTCTCTCTCTCTCTCTCTCTCTCTCTCCTATAAAACTTGATACGGTTCAAAGTATATATCTCTCTCCAAAAACGTAACAAAAATTATATTCTCTCTCTCTCTCTCTCTCTCTCTCTCTCTCTCTCTCTCTCCAATAAAATCTTAATAAAGTTCATGATATCTCTCTCTTTTTCCATAAACGTAACAACGGTTAAAGTCTCTATCTACAAAAAAATTTAATAGACTTCATAATCTCTCTTTCCCTCTCTCATGAATACAGAAAAAAAATACCCATCAGTTCCAACAAGGCGATCACTCACCTTCGATCACAATCTACGCTAAAGACGCGAAAATCACTTTAGCGAAGGAATGAAAATAAAAAGGAAAGAAATCCAAGCACAGGGTTTAACGGAGCATATAATAATTGCATGACAAGAAAACCCGAATTCAATTCTGTCGGTGGGGAGAAAACACAAAGGTCGAAGGGGGGAAGGGGGGCTAGTGATGGACCCCTAATGGGTAGGGGGTTACTGAAGGAACCCGGGGAGGGGTCGTGGGGGGGGGGTTGCAGTTTAGAGTAGACAATGGAAGCAGGCGATCACAATGCAGAGCTTCACCCATGAGAAATCATGAGTATAAAGGCTCTTCTGTGCTTGCGTGCCAGAGAGAGAGAGAGAGAGAGAGAGGAGAGAGAGAGAGAGGGGGGGGTTAGGCCTCTAAGCTTTGGGAGAGAAAGGCAGGCCTTTGTTAAGCTTTGGAGAGAGAGAGAGAGAGAGAGAGAGAGAGAGAGAGAGAGAGAGAGACCTTACCTTACCTTACAGACCTTACATTTTGTTCGGGTTGCCCCAGGTCCCTCAGTGTGAGGCACCTCTAATGTCTACCAGAGAGTTGCTAGTACATCTTCCGGTATATTTTGCATCTTCCAATCTTGGATGGTCTGGGATGCAGTTTAGATATTTGTCGAGCTTATTCTTAAACACATCTACGCTCACTCCTGATATATTCCTCAGATGAGCTGGCAATGCACTGAATAGACGCTGCATTATCGATGCTGGTGCGTAGTGGATTAATCTACCTCTGCTTGCTCTTTCTGATATTTTTAGTTCCATGCTGTTTTCTGCTATTCCTTCTATCTGTTTCCATGCCTGAATTATCAGGTAGCATTCTCTTCTCCTTTCTAGACTATATAATTTTAAGGATTGTTAGTCTTTCGCCCAGTATCAAGCGGTCCTTAACTTCTGCTATTCTAGCTGTAAAGGACCTTTGTACACTCTCTATTTGTGCAATATCCTTTTGATAGTGTGGGTACCATATCATATTGCAATATTCAAGTGGACTACGAACATATGTTTTATAAAGCATAATCATGTGTTCAGCTTTTCTTGTTTTGAAGTGCCGTAACAACATTCCCATTTTTGCTTTACATTTTGCCAATAGAATTGCTATTTGATCTTTGCATAACATGTTCCTATTCATCATCACACCAAGGTCTTTAACTGCTTCCTTATTTGTGATTGTCTCATTATTAGGTCCCCTATATGCATATAGCTTTCCTTCTCTGTCTCCATAATTTATTGATTCAAATTTATCAGAGTTAAATACCATCCTATTTACCTCTGCCAATCATATACTTTGTTAAAGGTCTCTTTGTAGAGCGTTCCTATCTTCATCACAAGTAATTTCTCTACTTATTCTTGTGTCATCGGCGAAACTACTCACTACCAAATCCTTAACATTACTGTCTATGTCTTCAATCATACTAACAAACAGTATTGCAGCTAACACCGTACCTTGTGGCACACCGGATATTACATTGGCTTCATCCGATTTCTCATCGTTTGCAATAACTATCTGTTTTCTGTTGTGTAAAAATTCTTTTAACCATCTTCCTACTTTATCCACGATATTGTGTTTTCTAATTTTCTTCGCTAATACATTATGGTCTACCTTGTCAAAAACTTTTGCAAAGTCTAGATAAACAACATCTGTTTCATTTCCGCTTTTCATATTTTTGAATATGTTCTCACGGTGGACTAACAGTTGGGTTTGTGTACTTTTTCCTGGGTACGAAACCATGTTGTCCTATATTAAACAAATTATTTTTTATTAAATGTTTCATAATATTTTTCTTCATTACCCTTTCATACACTTTCATAATATGTGATGTTAGACTCACAGGCCGGCCTAAATTACTTGCCTCTAGTCTTGATCCACTTTTGAAAGTAGGGATAATATATGCTAATTTGTGCTCATCATAAATCTTGCCTGTATCTACACTTTGTCTTAATAATATTGCAAGTGGCTTTGCGATAGAATGAACTACTTTCTTTAACAAAATAGCATGAACTCCATCAGGCCCTGCTGCAGCTCCCTTTTAAATTTCATTAATAGCCTGCACAATATCAGCTTCATTAATATCTATGTCTGCTAAATATTCACTATTTTCTTCCCTTACTTCTATATCATTATCTTCATTATCTATTCTAGGGGTGAATTCTCTCTTATATCGTTCTGCCAATATGTTGCAAATTTCCTTTTTTTCATTCGTTAATCTCCCTTCAATTCTTAGAGGGCCTATTTCTATTCTTCTTTTATTCACCTTTTTCGCGTATGAGTATACTAGTTTGGGGTTTTGCTTGATATTTATTAGGGTTTTTTCTTCCAAGTCCCGTTTTTCATTTTCTTTTGATTGTATAATCTTTTGTTCTGCATTTTCTATCTTACTTTTTAGTTCTATAACTTTCCATGCATTTTTTTCTTTTGCAAGACCTTTTTTCCACTTTCTGATTTTCTGGAACAAGATCCTTCTGTCTCTTGGCATGCATGACTGATGTTTACTTTTCTTCTTCGGTATATATTTATCCACTATTTTCTCATATATTTTATATAATATCTCTGTATTTACCCTTATGTCATCACTTACGAAAATGTTATCCCAATCTTTGTTTAATTCTTCATTTATTTCTGACCATTTTATATTTTTATTGTAGAAGTTGTATTTTCCATATCCTTCCCACTTTTTCATTCCTTGCTTATCTCTGTTTTCACTTGCTTTGGAATGACTGTTAAATTCTATGACATTATGGTCTGAAAATACTTGGCATTATAAACTATTATTTCTTTAACATAATTCACCTCGTTCACAAATACTAGGTCTAAAGTATTTTCCTTTCTTGTTGGCAGGTGATTTATTTGTTGAATGTTGTATTCTAGTAGCATATCTAATAGCTTTTCGAATTGCCTCTTATCTTCTGCACTACTATTACTCTCTTTTTTTATATGTATAAGTACAACCACAATCTCCTATTCGTTCTTTCCAGTCTATGAAAGGAAAGTTGAAGTCTCCAGATAGGAGAATAGTCCAGTCCTTGTGATTTCTACATATATCATCCAATTTTTCTATTATTAAGTCAAACTCTTTAGTATTAGGAGGTCTATATATTACTATGTTCATTAATTTTTCAGATTCAAATTCTACCGCTATTAGTTCACATTCTGAGTTACTATATTTCTCATATATTTTTCCTTGTTTTTTGTCTTTCCCATATATTGCGTTCCCCCTTGATTCCTATTTTTTCTATCTGATCTATAAGTTTGGAACCCTTTTATTTGATCGTCATTCCCAGTCTCTTGGAAATACCAGGTTTCACTTATATTCATTATATCTATTTTCTTTTCAATTTGGGTTAGTTCTTCTAAGTACTCTATTTTTCTTTTTGAGTTACTCGTAACTAAACCCTGCGCATTCATCACTATGATGGTTTGTGTGTTTTCTCCTTCATTTAATATTGGTAATAATAAGGATTTTCCCCTGTCTCTTTCCTGTTCTGGTATGTTGTTCTTTTTTTCATTTCCAGAAATTCTGACATTAAAAAATCCAACTTTTCCATAATATTTGATCTTCCTTCATCATGAGGCTTTGATATTTTTTGCTGACATCTCTGCATATCTCGTTGATTGCTTGCATTTTTCTTTTACCTGATATTCTTTATTCCTCTCTTTATTCGTTTCTTTCTTATTTTGGATTTTATTACTTGATTGATTATTTATTTGATTATGATTCATGGCTACAGGGTGCATATATTTACATATTTTGTTGAACTTACATCCTTTTCCTTCTTTTAGGTTTTTGCATATTTTTGGATGCAGATCTCTGCAATCATACTCACAGCCATCTAGGTATGCACATTTACCATATATTTCATAGTTGTGACATACCTTAGGATGTTTGTAGTAACATCTTTCTCCAAATCTGCAATTCCCTCTTTTCAAAAGGTTGCAGACTTTGTCTTTTTTGTCTATTTTTTCCTCTTTCCCGTCATTGTGTAGATCTGGGTAGAGCCTCTTCGGGATTTTCTTTTGTGTTTTCATATCGTAATTTATTTCTTCGTAAGTATGCTGCTCTATTGCCTCATATGTAGTACCAATGAGTATTCTGTATCCATACTTTTATCTTGTTCTTTGTTTTCCTTATTTTTTTCTGTCATTTCAGTTTTGTTTACTTCTCTTCCGTTTTCCTCTTCTTCTTCTTCCTCTTCCTCTTCCTCTTCCTCTTCTTCTTCATCCTCAACTACTTGTACATTCAATCTTGATTTAATAACATTGTCTATCCATGATAGACATATTGAGCAAAATATTCTTGTATCTTTTCTCATATCTTGCACATTGTGGATGGGTCGGAATGTTGCATGCAGCACATTTTCTGATTAGGTTTTGTGGATTAACTATGCTATACCACACCTT
>NC_061108.1:2771778-2776778 GCF_015104395.2 Macrobrachium nipponense
ATGCAGAGACTCAAGACGATACTCAAGTCAAAACTCAACGCCGGAAATATGATAAAAGCCATAAACACATGGGCAGTGCCAGTAATCAGATACAGCGCAGGAATGGTCGAATGGACGAAGGCAGAACTCCGCAGCATAGATCAGAAAACCAGGAAACATATGACAATACACAAAGCACTACACCCAAGAGCAAATACGGACAGACTATACATAACACGAAACGGTAGGAGGAGAGACTACTAAGTATAGAGGACTGCGTCAACATCGAGAACAGAGCACTGGGGCAATATCTGAAAACCAGTGAAGACGAGTGGCTAAAGAGTGCATGGGAAGAAGGACTAATAAAAGTAGACGAAGACCCAGAAATATACAGAGACTGGAGAATGACAGACAGAACAGAGGACTGGCACAACAAACCAATGCACGGACAATACATGAGACAGAATAAAGAACTAGCCAGCGATGACACATGGCAATGGCTACAGAGGGGAGAGCTAAAGAAGGAAACTGAGGGAATGATAACAGCGGCACAAGATCAGGCCCTAAGAACCAGATATGTTCAAAGAACAATGGACGGAAATAACATCTCTCCCATATGTAGGAAGTGCAATACGAAAAATGAAACCATAAACCACATACCAAGCGAATGCCCGGCACTTGCACAGAACCAGTACAAAAAGAGGCATGATTCAGTGGCAAAAGCCCTCCACTGGAGCCTGTGCAAGAAACATCAGCTACCTTGCAGTAATAAGTGGTACGAGCACCAACCTGAGGGAGTGATAGAAAACGATCAGGCAAAGATCCTCTGGGACTATGGTATCAGAACGGATAGGGTGATACGTGCAAATAGACCAGACGTGACGTTGATTGATAAAGTCAAGAAGAAAGTATCACTCATTGATGTCGAAATACCATGGGACACCAGAGTTGAAGAGAAAGAGAGGGAAAAAATCGATAAGTATCAAGATCTGAAAATAGAAATAAGAAGGATATGGGATATGCCAGTGGAAATCGTACCCATAATCATAGGAGCACTAGGCACGATCCCAAGATCCCTGAAAAGGAATCTAGAAAAACTAGAGGCTGAAGTAGCTCCAGGACTCATGCAGAAGAGTGTGATCCTAGAAACGGACCACATACTAAGAAAAGTGATGGACTCCTAAGGAGGCAGGATGCAACCCGGAACCCCGCACTATAAATACCACCCAGTCGAATTGGAGGACTGTGATTAGAGCAAAAAAAAAAAAAAAAAAAAAAAAAAAACACACACACACACACACACTTGTTATTATTATTATATTATTATTATTATTATTATTATTATTATTATTATTATTATTATTATTACTATTTTTATTATTATTATTATTATAATTATTATTATTATTATTATTATTATTATTATTCAGAAAATGAACCCACCTCATGTGGAACAAGCCAAAGAAGGAGGTAAAGGGAAATTCAGGAAGAGGAGGTCCCCCTTATTAAAAAAAATTAAAAAATATAATAAATAGATAAAAGTGCATCAAAGCGCAAGGAGAACATAATTGGAATAATAATCGAGCAAAAGTGACCATTCGACTCTCGTATACATGTATACATGCAGCCGTTGTCTACGGAGATGACGTCACGTTACAAAGGTCTTGACGACGAAGTGGAGTTTATAATTAAACTACTGACACATCGGCTGCCTCATCCTCCCTGCCAGTGGACCGGCTGCCAATATTCTACTGCCTTCATTTTCTTACTCATCTTGCCATTATTTTTCTCGAATTCGACCTGCCAAGTTTTGAGTTGTTTACTCTCTAGCGCGTTTAGTTCATTCGCACCATTGAAATCTGAAATATCACTACCTGTTAATATACACCAAATTTACTTATTGTCCTGATTGTGAATAATGTACGATAATAAAATATATTAACCTGACATTTCAAAGTTTGCAACATAATTGTTCATCTGTAAAACTATAACTGGAGACATTTTATTTATTTTTTTATTTACGTTGTTAAAAAAAAAAGTTCTGACAGAACCATTTACCTCGACATCCAATCAGACAAAGGTGTAAATTCCTGACTCTAATTAGACAAAGGTGCAAATTCCTGACTCTAATCAGACAAAGGTGCAAATTCATGACTCTAATCAAAGGTGCAAATTCATGACTCTAATCAGACAAAGGTGCAAATTCCTGACTCTACTCAGACAAGAATTCAAATTCCTGACTCTAATCAAACAAAGATGCAAATTCCTGACTCTAATCTAATCAAAAGGCGCAAATTCCTGACTCTAATCAAACGATTCGAATTCCTGACTCCTTTCAGACAAGGATTCAAATTCTTGGCACCAATCAAATTCCTGACTCCAATCAGACAAGGATTAAAAATCCTGACTCCAATCAGACAAGGATTCAAATTCCTGACTCCAATCAGACAAGGATTCAAATTCCTGACTCCATTTAGACAAGGATTCAAATTCCTGACTACAATCAGACAAGGATTCAAATTCCTGACTCCAATCAGACAAGGATTCAAATTCCTGACTCCAATCAGACAAGGATTCAAATTCCTGACTCCATTTAGACAAGGATTCAAATTCCTGACTACAATCAGACAAGGATTCAAATTCCTGACTCCAATCAGACAAAGATTCAAAATTCCTGACTCCAATCAGACAAGGATTCAAATTCCTGACTCCAATCAGACAAGGATTCAAATTCCTGACTACAATCAGACAAGGATTCAATGTCCTGAAATCTTACTACATTGTTAATTTAGTTAAATCTGAATTACTGATCTTGGGAAATGGACTTAGGGATAAGTCATGAGTGCAGATTAAAGAAAATTAAATATCAATTATTATTTCTAAGGAATAAAACAACAGTTAAGGATCTCTCCATGGGATTTTCGCTTTCTCAGGGAGTAAGCCTACAAACTACTATGTTGTTGTTGTTGTTGTTGGGGGTGGGAGGGTAGGAAAGGTCTGTGAAAGAGCCTAAAAAGGTCTGGAAAAGGTGTTTCGCGTTGAGTCAAAGATACAGGAATTTTAGGATACGATATCTATGATTTATTTATTAGAATGAAAAGGTTAAAAAAAAAATTTAACGCGCATGTTAAGCAGTACAGAAAATTTTTTTCTAAAATAATATAGTGTATTTCTTTTAATTTTCATTTCGCTAAACTCCTTTTACAGGCCTTGTTAGGCTTTCCTAGTCTCTCTCCCCCCCCCCCCCCAACAAGAAGAAGAAGAAGAACAACAACAAAGTAGTTTGTAACTACTTTTAATCCGCAACCCTCAAACATGAATAAATTTGAATATGTATACAAACATCACAATATAAAGCAAAATATAGGCTTTAATAATTATAAAGAGCTACTCGAGTTTGGTGACGTAAGCTAAAGAGATAGAAATTATGCAAATTAGACTGGATTTTATGTGAGATTGGTCACGTTAGTAACAAAGAGAAAATAATTAGATGCCGTCAAGGGAACCTACGTATAGAATTAAATTTAAAATACCACCACCAGTAAATACATTCTAAATTTACTTATTATAATTATCAGTCAAATATATGCTCGTAATAAGAAGAATTCGCGAAAAAACATCTTTATACCTGAGATTTCGTCTTTTGCAGACGAATCGCACACCTGCAAAATTATAACTATACTCTGTTTTTATCCATCTGTCCACCCGCCTGTGGTGAATGCGTATGGTAACACTGCGTCCCGGGCTTTAGATAATTACTTTCAGTTTACATTTAACAATTATAATATCCTATTTCGAATACTAACGGTGTAATTCGCATATATAAATTATTAAAACACTTTTCAGTTGCAAATGTACACCCAAATATCCTTTTATTTACCTAAAAGTTACACATAGCGTAACTATCTAAAGCCCGGGACGCAGTGTTACCATACGCAAGCAACACAGGCGGGTGGACAGAAAAAACAAGAGTATAGTCATTCTATTTTTTGACATATATACTTTAAATATTTACAAAAAAAATTATTTAAAACTCGAGATGAATCTCGCGTTCAAGCAATAAAAACCACTTGAAGTGGTTCATGTCCCTTCACGACCTAGGAATATTTCGTAAACTGAAATTACTTCAGATCATAGTTATATTATTTTATTTTATTCATTTTTTCTTTGACAAAATCCTCTCTATTGTCACTCAGGCGTTCTCGTAGTTTTAATACTGAGGACACCAATAACATTAATTCATATTGCGCAGTCAATTAAAATAACTTCAAAACACCACAAGGACTTGCTTTATTGGACCTGGTAAAGGACTTGGTAAAGGACTTGCGTTATTGGACTCGATAAATTAAATTAAACCACTCCAGTAAAATATAAACGATATTATTTCTCGGTATAACTCGAAGTATCTCGTCTTCATGTGCAAAGTGTTTGTGGTCAAGACGGGCATTTCTCAAAACACGTGGCTTCATTTTAACATGCAAAAATGGATCTATAGAATCTAACCCGGCCCATCTGAAGTCTTGTTGTTTATCGGGGAGGGAAAAAGGGCCTGGGTGGGTGGGTGGGTGGGTGGGTGGGGGGGGGGGGGGACACCAAGTACCGCCCTCTGTAAGGGAACGCCACTTGACGTGCCAGTTTCAACATTACAAAAGATTACATCCTCCCTAAGTCTCATGAGTGACGGTTCTTGGTCGTTTAACGAAAGAAATAATTTTTCCTGGAGTTGATTACGTTCATAGATAAAACTTTTTACCTACCAGAGAGAGAGAGAGAGAGAGAGAGAGAGAGAGAGAGAGAGAGAGAGAGAGATTGTTGATTCTGAAGGCAAATGGAGAGAGAGAAAATGAAACTTTGCCTGCATGAGAGAGAGAGAGATGAGAGAGGAGAGAAACAAGAACTTTTCTTTTTGGAAGACCAATTTGGAGGAGAAGGAAAATGAAACTTTGCCTGCATGAGAGAGAGAGAGAGAGAGAGAGAGATTGAGAGGAGAGAGGAGAGAGGAGAACTTTTGAAGAGAGAAG
>NC_061108.1:2779278-2796778 GCF_015104395.2 Macrobrachium nipponense
TAACCGTATTCCACAGAATACCTGGAAATCTGTCATTTCCACTGGATTCCATAGAATACCTGGATATCTATCAATTCCACTATATTCCATAGAAAACCTGGAAATCTATAATTTTCACTGTATTCCACAGAATACCTACTAATCTTACATTTCCACAGTATTCCATAGAAGACCAGGATTTCTATCATTTCCACCATATTTCATGGAGTACCTATTAATCTTTCATTCCCACAGTATTCCTAGAATACCAGAATATCTCTCATCTCCACAGTATTCCACCCAGACAGAAAAACAAGCACATCAGGACTTCTAATCTGATGAGATGGTTCACATTCAAAATTAAAATTCATGAAAAGAATATACAAAAGAGCGAAATAAATCATAGCGTAAAAATGGTTAAAGAAAAAAAAAAGTTTAAAATTAGAACTTAAACAGCGCTCAAACTCCAATAATTCTCTTAGAATGAAATATCAGACATTCGGAGACGCTAAGCAGGTGACAGGTAATCTCTAATAAATTACATTAACCACGTATTATTGTCTGCCCAATTTCCTTCCTTGCATCTGATGAGTTGCAAGAGCCAGATTCAATTGCATGAGGAGGAATAAGAGATAGGAAGCCGGAAATGAGTGGATACTCTTAGAAGTGAAAGCGCAAGATGCAAAGATGTCATTGCAAATCGTTTGAAATGATGATTTGAAAGACCGTCTGTTCTCTCTCTCTCTCGTGACAATTCACGTCCACTTTTCATTACCAATCCTTGTCCACTCTCTCTCTCTGGTCTCTCTATGGTGACAATTCTCGTCAACTTACTGTTTTCCTCTCTCTCTCTCTCTCTCTCTCTCTCTCTGTGGTGACATCTTTACGTCCACCTCTCTCTCTCTCTCTCTCTCTCTCTCTCTCTCTCTCTCTAATAATTCACGTTCACTTTTCGTTACCAACTCTTGTCCTCTCTCTCTCTCTCTCTCTCTCTCACTGGTGACAACTCGCACCCACTTTTCATTTCATGCCCGTGTCCAACCCTTATGCCAGATGGCGCTCCAACGCTGCTCCAGTTTATTGTACCGCTCCTCCCTTGGACCCATAACCGTCTCCTAGTTTTCGGGTTTAATTACATCATCCCCCAACACCGCTGTGACCTGAGCAGGAACACGTTTTGCAAGGAGAGAGGCGGAGAAAGGGCAATCACCGAACTGCCACATCAACAACGAAAAATGCACAGGTCATCACTTTCAAATGTCTGGAGTTTTGATGGGACATCAAATATTGCGGTGCACCGAAGAGAGAAATAGGCTGTTTTCAGACAAACAAGAATAATAAAATAAATAAATAAATAAATGCGATAAGCCGATGACAAAAATAAGATGTTTTAAATTGCGGTGCACCAAAGACAAATAGGCAGTTTTCAAACGAAAAGTTGCGATACACCGAATACAAATATAAGCCGTTTTAAATTGCTATACACCGAAGTTTAATTAAATTATGCTGTTTTCAGATGAAAAATTGCGATACACAGAAGTCAAATATAAGCCGTTTCAAATTGCTATACACCGAAGATAAATTCATGATGTTTTCAGATGAAAAATTGCGATACACCGAAGATAAAATTATGCTGTTTTCAGAAGAAAAACTGCGATACACCGAAAATTATAATATGCTGTTTTCAGAAGAAAAACTGCGATACACCGAAAATTATAATATGCTGTTTTCAGAAGAAAAACTGCGATACACCGAAAATTATAATATGCTGTTTTCAGAAGAAAAACTGCGATACACTAATGATAAACATAATCTGTTTTCAGAGGAAAATTTACGATAACCCGATGATAAAAAATAGGCTGTTTTCAGACGAAAAATTGCGATACACCGAAGGCAAAAATATACTGTTTCCGGACGAAAAATTGGGATACATCGAGGACAAAAAAAAAAACGTTTTAAATTGTTATACACCGAAAATTGAAATATGCTGTTTTCAGAAGAAAAATTGCGATACACTGATAGTAAATGTAATCTGTTTTCGGAGGAAAATTTACGATAACCCGATGATAAAAAATATGCTGTTTTCAGACGAAAAATTGCCATACACTGAAGATAGAAATACGTTTTTTGAGACGAAGTTGTTTTTCTGATGAAATAGCGCAGTTTTAATGCGAATATTTTTGTCTTTCCTCACCGATAATAAGAAATTAGCTATGCACTACATATATTGCCATTACACGAATGTCTTGATCAAAGTTAGATGAAAAAAATTGATAATTATGACTATCAAAATTGATAATAATGACTAAACCACTGTAAACAATATAATGAAACCCACACCACTAAATATATTGCCATGACAAAAATGTCTTGATCAAAGCTAGATAGAAAATTGATAATAATGAATTTGATTATAATTACTATCGAATTGATAATAATGACTAAACACTGTAAACATTATAATGAAACCCACATCACACATTCTTATGATAAATAACGACTAAACAATATTGGTATTAAAGAAAATAACGTCCAGGATTCCAAGAATTCGGAATGTTTCACGCTGTATTCCAAATAAAACAAGACATAAACGCTGAACCACTTCTAAGGGTACGAGATCAATAATCATTTACCGTTCAAAAAGCCTAACGTAGCATTTCGTCCAAGAGAGAGAGAGAGAGAGAGAGAGAGAGAGAGAGAGAGAGAGGATAGTTAATGAGAAGTGGAGAAGAACTGATAAAAAACCAGACTCAAAATGTTTCTAAATGATCTAAAACCGATGTACGTTATATATATATAGTATAAGTAATTCCGTGTCAAAATTGTCTACACTTTCATTCCAATTCACTTAAAGATTAATTATTGAGCGTTTTTTGTTAAATTTTTTGGTAACCGGTTATATTAAATATTATAATATATTTAATTATATATATATAATATATATATATATAAAACGTTACATCGGGGGTTTTAGATCATTTAGAAACATTTTGAGTCTGGTTTTTTATCAGTTCTTCTCCACTTCTCATTAACTATCCTCTCTCTCTCTCTCTCTCTCTCTTGGACGAAATGCTACGTTAGGCTTTTTGAACGTAAGATATATATATATAATATATATGTGTGTGTGTGTGTGTGTGTGTGTGTGTGTGTGTGTGTGTTTGCGTGTGTCACTTTTAAATGCAATAATGACCTCAGTAACATATTTATCAGCACTATTCACAGCGATGATTAAACGAATGAGGAAAGTAATAATAATAAAATAATAATAATAAATAATATAATAATAATAATAAAATAATAACGCTGATAATATCATACTAATTATTAAGACGACGATGGAGATCGAACCACTCTTGAAATCACTGAAGGTTTAGCCTTGAAAGGCTTCCTAATGTTGAGAGCAGTCGAGTTATCGACGAGAGAGAGAGAGAGAGAGAGAGAGAGAGAGAGAGAGAGAGAGAGAGAGAGAGAGAGAGAGAGAATAAGAAAGCGGCTGGAAACAGAGACCGATTAGCTATTCCTTTGAAGATGGAGTCCCCCTCAGATCTAATATCTGCAAGAGATTTCTATTTAAAAAGAAAAAAAGTATCGGATTCATCTGTTCTAATTTTCCCTGGAATCATTTTCGGAAAAGACGACGCGTTGATGTTCATTTGGCGCCCCCCACACAAAAACATAAATAAATAAATAAATAAATAAATAAAAATAAATAAATAAAATAAAAAAGTCGAATGCTCTCTGGGTAAAGAAAATGTTAAAAAATAAATTAATAGAAAGTCGAATGCTTACTGGATAAAAAAAAATTAAAAAAAATAAATAAAAAATAAAAAAAGTCGAATGCTCACTGGGTAAAAAAAAGACAAAAAAAATCGACTCTTATAAAGAATAAGTTTTATTAACGCAAATTCTCCCGAACGTAGTCAACCGGAATTTAATTCACGAAATCGTAAATCATGAAGACTGGCAACTGATTCTCACAACGTCGAGAGGACGACGACGACTACTGGAATTTGAATTCTCCTACCTCTCTTTAATAATTATCATACTAACATTTCACGGGCAACCATTTATTAAACCAAGAACAGAGACCAATATACGAATAGGTACAAAAACTATAAAATCATAAAATTAAAATTATATGTATGAGTAATACATCATAAGCGCGCGGGCACACACACATATACGTATATATCATATATATATATATTATATATATATATATATATATATATATGTATATATATATATAAGATATATATATATATATTACGTATATATGATCTCTAGCTACAGTTCATGTTTTACTACTGCTATTACTATAAAAAAATTCATATACGTTTTACCCAAAAAAGATGATGTAATATATATACTATCATATATCTGTCTATATATATATATAATATATATATATAACATATATATATATTATGATATTATATATATACATATACATATACACATACATAAACATGCGTGGGCCATAACTTTGGCGAATCAAATACAAACCTACCTTATCTTAGAAAAAGAGAACTCGACTATTCAATTTATCTTCCTTGACATAATATTCGAAAACGAGAACCACCATTCCATTACCAATCCTATTAATCATTCATGGCGGAATGGAATCAATTCCGAGTAAGCGAAATACGAGAGCTACTTTATAACCATTTCATTTTAGTTGACATGGGATTAACAAGTGAGACCTCTTCTTTCTGTGTTTCTGAAGAACACCACCATATTCTTACGGAAGCTTGAATGTCAAGTCCGTGGCTCCTGTGGTGGGCTTGTTCCGTATGAATAGGGTTCATCCTCTGAATAATAATAATAATAATAATAATAATAATAATAATAATAATAATAATAATAATAATAATAATAATAATAATTATAGGCACGATCCCAAGATCTACTGAGTAATAATAATAATAATAATAATAATAATAATAATAATAATAATAATAATAATAATAATAAAAATAGGCACGATCCAAAAATCCCTGAAAAGAAACCCGGAAAATACTAGATGTCGAAGTACCCCCAGGACTCATGCAGTAGAGTGTGCTCCTAGAAACAGCACACATAGTGAGAGAAGTGATGGACTCCTAAGTAGTAGGAGGCAGGATGCAACCCGGAACCCCAAACCATAGAATAGAAAATAATAATAATAATAATAATAATAATAATAATAATAATAATAGACGAAGACCCAGAAAAATATTACAGAGACAGGAGAAAGGACAGAGAGAACAGAGGACTGGCACAACAACCAATGCACGGACAATACATGAGACAGACTAAAGAACTAGCCAGCGATGACAATTGGCAATGGCTACAGAGGGGAGAGCTAAAGAAGGAAACTGAAGGAATGATAACAGCGGCACAAGATCAGGCCCTAAGAACCAGATATGTTCAAAGTACGATAGACGGAAATAACATCTCTCCCATATGTAGGAAGTGCAATACGAAAAATGAAACCATAAACCACATAGCAAGTGAATGCCCGGCACTTGCACAGAACCAGTACAAAAAGAGGCATGATTCAGTGGCAAAAGCCCTCCACTGGAGCCTGTGCAAGAAACATCAGCTACCTTGCAGTAATAAGTGGTACGAGCACCAACCTGAGGGAGTGATAGAAAACGATCAGGCAAAGATCCTCTGGGACTATGGTATCAGAACGGATAGGGTGATTACGTGCAAATAGACCAGACGTGACGTTGTTGATTGACAAAATCAAGAAGAAAGTATCACTCATTGATGTCGCAATACCATGGGGACACCAGAGTTGAAAGAGAAAGAGAGGGAAAAAATGGATAAGTATCAAGATCTGAAAATGAAATAAGAAGGATATGGGATATGCCAGTGGAAATCGTACCCATAATCATAGGAGCACTAGGCACGATCCCAAGATCCCTGAAAAGGAATCTAGAAAAAACTAGAGGCTGAAGTAGCTCCAGGTCTCATGCAGAAGTGTGTGATCCCTAGAAACGGCACACATCAGTAAGAAAAGTGATGGACTCCTAAGGAGGCAGGATGCAACCCGGAACCCCACACTATAAATACCACCCAGTCGAATTAGAGGACTGTGATAGAGCAAAAAAAAAAAAAAAAAAAAAAAAAAA
Source organism: Macrobrachium nipponense (assembly GCF_015104395.2). Lineage (NCBI taxonomy): Eukaryota > Metazoa > Arthropoda > Malacostraca > Decapoda > Palaemonidae > Macrobrachium > Macrobrachium nipponense. Next base: position 2,785,377 of record NC_061108.1, read on the forward strand.
AAAAAAAAAAAAAAAAAAAACAAAAAAAAAAAAAAAAAAAAAAAAAAAAAAAAAAAAAAAAAAAAAAAAAAAAAAATAATAATTAATAACTAATAATAATAATAATAAATAACTAATAATAATCAATAATTACTGTGACGCGTCCTTATACACTTGTACTCCATTTCAGCAGATGTACTTAATGCTTCTGTATGAAACCAACTGCTTCAGATACTTGGAAAATTATTTTACGATTATTTAGTGTTTACTGACATTTCAAGTCTTGAGTTTAAATGCCCTTGGGTAGAAACTGACAATGTCTTCTCTCTCTCTCTCTCTCTCCGTGTTTGTCAAAGCATATTGCTTCCTTGTGACCTGGAATGTCTTCTTGTATGCCAAGCATACACATTTTTCCCATGCTATAGTGTTTACTCTGCAACTTTCTTGTTATTCCTTCTCCTTAGATCAAATATTTACCAAACTCCGATAGTTTATCTGGGATTCACGGCAACTAACAATAAATCATTATTTCATATTTCTTTACATCATTTCTCCTATCAAGAATGCTTTCTTGTTACTCTGGTGGTATATATACTCGTATTTTACAGCAGTTTTTCATTTATTATGAGAGCTGGAAGTTACATGGTATATTCAGTGTGTGTGTGTGTGTATACATAATATATATATATATATACATATATTATATATATATATATTATATATATATATAATTTTATCACTTACACAACTGTTCTGTGCACTAGCACAAATAATGTTAACGAGGTTCTCCTTTTTAAACAGGACGGTATTTAAGCTTTAGCGGGAGATATTTATTCAGGAAAAGTGACAAGCTTTTGCAGGGCTAACTGCCCTCATCGTTCGGTAGCCGACGAGGAGGGCGCTTAGTTCCGGAAAGCTTGTCACTTTGTGAACAATTATCCCCCCAAAAATACCGAGAGAGAGAGAGAGAGAGAGAGAGAGAGAGAGGAAGAGAGAGAGAGAGAGAACACCTTTTAATTTGTTTCATGTAGAAAGGGTAGAAAAGGCCATGGGTTTACCAACTGGCAACTAATCAAGCTAAGTGCACAAGAGAACTGATGTTTTTTTCCGGTGGGAAGACCCCCCCCCCCCCCCCCACTTATTCCTCCTGCCATAAACCCCTCCCCCCCTTTTTAACATTTTTCCTCTTTAAGGGCATCACTGCCAAATTACCTTCCTCGTCAGAGCATGCTACAGAAATCAGCTGTTTTTGGCGTTCCTTGGAATTCAAGTCTCACTGGCCCACCCATAGGCTTGTTCCATATAAATAGGGTTCGTGTTCTGGATGACGATAATAATAATAATATTATTTAATAATAATAATCATCATCATCTTATCATCATCACTGACAAATTACCTTCCTCGTCAGAGCACGCTACAGAAATCAGCTGGTTTTGGCAGGTCCTTGGAATTCAAGTCAGTGGCCCATAAGCTTGTTCCATATAAATAAGGTTCGTGTTCTGAATAATAATAATAATAATAATAAATAATAATAATAATAATAATAATATTATTATTATTATTATTATTATTATTATTATTATTATTATTATTATAATGCTCTGACTAATAATATCATAATAAAATAATAACTAATAATAATGCTCCTAATAATAATAATAATAATAATAATAATAATAATAATAATAATAATCTAAGAACCAGATATGTCCAAAGAACGATAGATGGAAATAACATCTCTCCCATATGTAGGAAGTGCAATACGAAAAATGAAACCATAAACCACATAGCAAGCGAATGCCCGGCACTTGCACAGAACCAGTACAAAAAGAGGCATGATTCAGTAGCAAAAGCCCTCCACTTGAGCCTGTGCAAGAAACACCAGCTACCTTGCAGTAATAAGTGGTACGAGCACCAACGTGAAGGAGTGATAGAAAACGATCAGGCAAAGATCCTCTGGGACTATATGTTATCAGAACAGATAGGGTGATACGTGCAAATAGACCAGACGTGACGTTGATTGACAAAATCAAAAAGAAAGTATCACTCATTGATGTCGCAATACCATGGAACACCAGAGTTGAAGAGAAAGAGAGGGAAAAAGTAGATAAGTATCAAGACCTGAAAATAAAAATAAGAAAAACTAGAGGCTGAAGTAGCTCCAGGACTCATGCAGAAGAGTGTGATCCTAGAAACGGACCACATAGTAAGAAGAGTGATGGACTCCTAAGGAGGCCGGATGCCACCCGGAACCCCACACTATAAATACCCCCCAGTCGAATTGGAGGACTGTGACATAGCAAAAACAAAAAAAAAAAAAAAAAAAGAAAGAAATAATAATAATAATAATAATAATAATAATAAGAATAATAATAATAACAATGATGATAATAAGAATAATGATAATAATAATTATAATAGCAATGATGATAAAGATAACAATAATAATAATGCTCTGAAGAATAATAATAATAATAATAATAATAATAATAATAATAATAATAATAATAAGTATGCATAACAGTCATTAAAATGTAATTTCATTTCTCCCACCCTGCAAACGTTTAACAAAGGTCTTTGGGAATTTCGTGAAGGTCAGCCAAATGTCCAGTAGCGCCCCAAAGCACGCTTCATTGTTTGTTCGTCTTCCTTACAATAAGTTGGTACAAACTTTGAAACAATTATGCCATATGAATAGATTCCATCTTCTTAATGTAATAATAATAATAATAATAATAATAATAATAATAATAATAATAATAATAAGAATAAGAAGAAGAAGAAGAAGAAGAAGAAGAGTGGGGTCCTAGAAACGGCGCACATAGTGAGAAAAGTGATGGATTCCTAAGGAGGCAGGATGCAACCCGGAACCCCATACCATAAAATACCCAGTTGAATAGGATGACTGTCACAGACGAAATAATAATAATAATAATAATAATAATAATAATAATAATAATAATAATAATAATAATAATAATAATAAATAATAATGAGAATTAACAGCCACGGTGTTAAAAATAATAATGAGAATTAACAGCCACGGTGTTAAAAATAATAAGTACTTTTGAACCCTGTACATAAATAATTTTAACACTACAATGGCTTTTAATTCTCAATATTATAGCCTCGTAACAGGAGTTCCATGGGTTCTGTGCAAGTGCATAGCAAGTGAATGCCCGGCACTTGCACAGAACCAGTACAAAAAGAGGCATGATTCAGTGGCAAAAGCCCTCCACTGGAGCCTGTGCAAGAAACATCAGCTACCTTTCAGTAATAAGTGGTACGAGCACCAACCTGAAGGAGTGATAGAAAACAATCAGGCAAAGATCCTCTGGGACTATGGTATCAGAACAGATAGGGTGATACGTGCAAATAGACCAGACGTGACGTTGATTGACAAAGTCAAGAAGAAAGTATCACTCATTGATGTCGCAATACCATGGGACACCAGAGTTGAAGAGAAAGAGAGGGAAAAAATCGATAAGTATCAAGATCTGAAATAGAAAATAAGAAGGATATGGGATATGCCAGTGGAAATCGTACCCATAATCATAGGAGCACTAGGCACGATCCCAAGATCCCTGAAAAGGAATCTAGAAAAACTAGAGGCTGAAGTAGCTCCAGGACTCATGCAGAAGAGTGTGATCCTAGAAACGGCACACATAGTAAGAAAGTGATGGACTCCTAAGGAGGCAGGATGCAACCCGGAACACCACACTTATAAAATACCACCCAGTCGAATTGGAGGACTGAGGAAGCAAAAAAAAAAAAAATTAGTAAAAAAAAAAAAAAGCAAAAAAAAAAAAATATAATATTATATATATATATATATATATAGATATATATATATATATATCATATATAATATATAAAAATAATAATAATAATAACGTCTGTGAGGCTTTGAGCATAATGCTTCGAAGCCATCACTGAACATAAACGAGGCCTTAGTATTTACAGACTTAATATCGTATGGAAATATTTGTTTTCTTGTATGCCGTTCCCATAGTATTCATCTTCATACACTTTCTGTAGCGCACAGCAATCTTTTTATTTTTCGTCAAAGTTCTCCTTGCCTTTTCACCATTACAAAATCTGTAAACAAATCCTTTTACTCTGTGCCCGCTTTTTGGCACAGAGTAATCAATTATTGAAAATGACATATTAATTACTGAAGCTAGAATATTTTGCAGCTATTATCTCTTGCAATTACGAAAATATTGCAGGAGGGAGAGACTTGTTCATTTCCTCGTCCATCCACCTTGACTTGAAAAAAAATGTATTTTACTGACAAAATTTAAAAATATATTTAACAAATTTTCTTTTCCATGTATTGATTCACACATATACATGTGCGTGCCTGTGTGTGTGCGCACACATACATCGTTCATTCATACACATGCATGTAATACAAACATACGCAGTCCATTCATTTCACGAGAACGCTTAGTCTCTCTCTCTCTCTCTCTCTCTCTCTCTCTCTCTCTCTCTAACACAGAAAGACAGATGTTGTCATTACGACCAGGTGTGCATCAAAGGTCTATATACCTCGAAGCTCCCCTGATTAGTAATATGAATATCCCCAAGAGCGCAACTGGCAAATGAGAAAGCAGATGATAATAAACGATAAACTTTACTCTAAATTGACATAAAAAATCAATACTCTAAAACAAATTCTCCTTGTACTTTCATGGTTTACTTACATTGTCACCTGATTATCTATTTATTTGTTTATTTTAAATCTTGTTGTTTTAATAAGAGAGATCTATTCTTTCTGTATTTCCCTTTACCTCCTGCTATTTCTTCCTAATGAACAGCATAATATTCTTTGGAAGATTGAATTTCAAGTCAGTGACCCCTGTGATGGATGGGCTTATTCCATATGAATAGGGTTTATCGTCTGATTAATAATAATAATAATAATAATAATAATAATAATAATATTAATAATAATAAGAATAATAATAATAATAATAATAATAATAATAATAATAATAATAATAATAATAATAATAATAATAATAATAATAATGAGACTGAAGTTAATAGATACAAGTTGACAGTAAGAATAAACTAATATTTAGAAATAGGTGCCACAATGAGCAAGGAAGGAATACGGTGTAAAGATGCTATAAAGAAACAGATGTGAGTTATAACGAAAGAAATTAAATTCAGTAATCAAAGAGGAATTTCAAGAGTTTGAGAGTTAAAGAAAGCACGTGGAGACCAGCCAGTTATTCATTTCAATAACTGGAGAAGCGTACGAGTTAAAGACAGGTAATATTATTAAAAGTAATCTAGAATCGAATATATAGAATTTAGGCCAAAGGTCAAGCGTTTGGACCTATGAGGTCAATCAGCGCTGCAACTGAAATTGATAGTGAAAAGGTTTGAAAGGTTAGCAGGAGGAAAACCTCAAAGCAGTTGCACTAGGAATCAACTTTTAGGAGATGGTGGAAAGTAAGATGGAAAAAGAAAATATGAAAGGAGGTACAGTAAAAGGAATGAAGTAGGTTGCAGAGGGGCCTAAGGAAGGGACGCTGCAAAGAACCTTAAGAAATGCCTACAGTGCACCGCAAGAGGTGCACTGTGTAGTGACGGCACTATCCCCCTAGGGTTTGAAGTAATATAAATACTGACAGATGGAAAAACAGATCCAAATGCTGAGTAGATGTTCCTCTGTAGAAAACAGAATAAAAACAAAGAAGGCTCAAATCTCTCGGAAAGTAAACGTGAATAGAGAGAGAGAGAGAGAGAGAGAGAGAGAGAGAGAGAGAGAGAGAGAGAGAGAGGATAACCACGGTTAAAGAACGAATACCTTAACCACTCCTTCTCCAATTCTCCATGAATTTAACACCCTCAGCAACGTCAGTAGAGCTGATTAGAGGTCACATTGAGGGAAATGGGAAAGTGACCTTTGTAGGTAAGAAAGCAGAAATAACTTGTGTTTTATAGGGTCAATCACCACATGCACCTTAAAGCAGTCACTACACGACCAAAGCTGCGCAATTGCTTGTTGTTGTCAATGATCTGTCATTACTGATCTCTTTAGAATTATTATCATTATTACTAGCAATTTACCAATCCTTATTAAAAGCATATTTCATCTGCTGCTTCATATAAGTGACTCACTAGTGTTTTTTTAACTATTATGTCATTGATGTTTACCTTATAGTGTTCTTTTCCAAATGATAAGTCATATGTATACAGAAATTATACATGGTAAATTCGTAAAGTAACTAAGTCTACGGCATAACCAGCCACCCCCGTTCCAAAAGGGAATCCCTCTTTTCACCCCCCACCCCCTTTGTCGAAAAAAAGAGGGGGGGGGGGGGGGAGGTAGGGTAGGGAGCGAAACAAAACATTATAAACAATCTTAAAGGGTCCCCCACTATAACCCCTGCCCAAGCTTCAATGGACCATCGGACCAGTCGTTTGTCTGTGATTGAATGTCAGACGGACGGACAGACATAACGCCCATCATAGTATAGCAAGATTTTTATTATTATTATTATTATTATTATTATTATTATTATTATTATTATCATACCATTTAAATTATCATCCATAAAATTGACCAATTATTCCCTTTAACTGTTCCAACACAAATCCCCCCCCCCCAAAACTCCTTCTTGAAACAGACCGCAAATGCTCCCATTTGTTCGACCCGAAAAAAACCCTGATTTAACAGAATCAACCTCTCCCCCGGTGTAATCACTTTGACCCCAAACAGACTAGACCTCAAAAACCTCTGCAACACCAACAAAAACCTCCCCATTGACGGGGATAAAGGAAACGTTTTGTACCTCCTTTCTTCTGCAGCTGCGTCCCTTTATTTCCCAATTACTGAGGATTCTTGTAACTTCTTATTGTCATTATTCAAAAGATAAATCTCTTTCATAAGAACAAGCCTTCAGGGGACTTGACCTGAAATTCAAGCTTCCAAAGAATATTATTATTATTATTATTATTATTATTATTATTATTATTATTACTGTCACAAAAATCCACAATTATATACGAGAGTATATTACTGTATAACACAAACATAGACTTTCGAATACCTGTCTCGGTGTTCACGTTAAAACGTAAAGTGAGAAAAAGTTAGTTTCCTTCTGAAGAGCATTCGAAAAATTAAACACCATTGACTTCAAAAAAATAGTTGGAACAAGAAGGAATTTATATTCGAAAAATCAGACACCAATGACTTCAAAAAATCCTTGGAACAAGAGGGAATTTTCATTTGAAAATTCAGACACCAGTGACTACAAAATTACTTGGGAAACTGAAAAATACTGACGCTATTCCCCTCAGTAAGCTGTACCTAAAACACTTCACTGTAAATGAAACGTAAATAAACTTCTATATTCCACTAATCTGCTTAGTTTTGTTTGAAAGACTGAACTGACAGTAAAAAAATTGTTTTGTGGAATGATTAACTTGTACACACTAGCTAAGCTATCATAGGCCGCACAGAAAATAAATCATTCCCACGGCTGTTCTTAAAATCAGCAAGTCTATTAGAATTTTTAGTGAGACAGCACATAGACCAATTGTCCTGCCTAATACTCCTGCATATAGCAAGGCTAATCATGAACAAGGCAAACAAAGCAGCTATCAAGATAAACTTCCGAAGACCATAATACACTTGCACAGGCCCTGCCTAGCAAACTCATGCCCTATAATGGAAATGCCAATAAATGCCAGTAAACTCTCATGATACAAGCCTTCGGCATTAGCTTACTCAAGCCTTGGGAACTCGCTTAATCCCAAGAGTATTTTCTGCAGGAGTAGGAGACGGTTCATTACGGAGGGAGGATGAGGTCCTGGAATTCCTTGCAATCCTGTAGGATTTCCTTGCAATCCTGTAGGATTTCCTTGCAATCCTATAGAATTTCCTTGCAATCCTGTAGGATTTCCTTGCAATCCTGTAGGATTTCCTTGCAATCCTATAGGATTTCCTTGCAATCCTGTAGGATTTCCTTGCAATCCTGTAGGATTTCCTTGCAATCCGGTGGGATTTCCTTGTAATCCTGTAGGATTTCCTTGCAATCCTGTAGGATTTCCTTGCAATCCTGTAGGATTTCCTTGCAATCCTGTAGGATTTCGAGGCTGTTGGTGAAGAGCAGGAGTCCTTGCTGGCACAATGTAGACTGTAATCCTAAAAGGAAATGATTCTGGATACAAATGACAAATATACATAAGGAGGAATGCATATAGAATTTATGCCAAAGGCCAAGCGGTGGGACCTATGACGTCATTCAACGCTGACAGGGAAAATTGAGAGCAGAAAGATTTGAAAGGTGTAACAGGAGGAAAACCTCGCCTTTGCACTACGCATCAACTGTTAGGAGAGGGTGAATATAATGGATAGCAAGGTGGAAGAAAGATAATATGAACGGAGATACAGCAAAAGGAATGGAAGGGGTGCAGCTAGGGGTTCGACAGGCAGGACTCTATAAAAAAAAATCCTTAAGAAATGCTCACAGTGCACCGTGTGATGTGCCTGACGGCGCTATACCAAAACGCGTCTCTTACCTTATAACTACTCGTATATCGTGATGCTGTTCTAATATGTCATATTATCTTTCTTTTCTTTCTCTAATACTTTTTAATTCCTGTATTGTAAATATTTTCTTTTATCTGTTTACTTCCACTTGTTTATTACTATCTCGAAATTTTTTCATCTCATACGAGCATTTCCATCGTCGGAATATAGTGCGAGATTAAACTAATACGGAGGTAAGTGTATTATTCATAGTTAAATGTGGTATTTCATCTTCACAGCTGACATAAAGTCTAAATCAAAATATACGTGTCTAATCGAATACAAGTGTCTAATCTAATATACGTAGAATCAATATCGAACTGCCTATTCCAAAAGTGTGTATTTCATCTTCACAGCTGATATAAAGTCTAATTTAATATAGGTGTCTAATCTAATACACGTGTCTAATCTAATGTATGTATGTGTATATAAGGCAGATATGTTCTCTTAAAGAACTCGTGCGGAAAACTAATCATTTAAATTCTCACGTGGCACTGAATACGAGTATATGTAAAGTAACAGCAAATACTCTCGTGTTGCTCCGGCAGCCATTGTTGCTATAACTCCAGCCTAAGCAAAAAAAACCAGCCAGCTAATGAAAACAATTCATCTGGTTTCCTTTTCAAAGGTATTCACATCTGAAGAAAAACCTCGGATCAACATTTCACCTCCCGGGGGGCATTTTAATTCCGTTTCTTCTTTGGGGGGGGGGCGCTCTGTCGAGTCTCGTGGTTTCTGGAAAGTCCCTCTGAAGCCGATCAAATTTGGCATAATTTTACGAGAAACCAGAATTCCTTTTCTCTTCTTCATCCACACTATTAATATTATCATTATTATTATTCAAATTCCAGCTGCTTCCAAAAAGTACAGAAGGAAGAGACCACTTATTACAAAAGAAAAAAATAACAATTTAATAAATAAATAAATGGATAAAAATATAATTAATTATTAAAATTCAAGGCGAATTGTTTTAATAGTAATGCATTGCAGCTTCGCTTGACCTTCTGAAGTTCCAACTGCAAGACATCCTCAGTATAGGGAGGCAGTTCCACAGTCCAACGGTGTGAGGAATAAAGGACCTCTGGGAATTAGAAGTTCGACAGCCAGGCGCATTGACTGCATACAGGTGGTGCGATTCAGCGGATCTGGTTTCTCTCTCGGGGATCAATTGTGAATGTGAAAGATCTCTGTTGAAATAAAACTGACGGAAAAGCATTCACAGAACCTGCATCCTGTCTGCCAACCACAGTGATGGTCTCCTAACAAACAATCTGATTTTCATTCCTTACATCTTTTCAAGCATTTTCTGACTTCTTGCTATTAGGTGGCGCCAGGGTTAGTACCCATAAATCAATCAATCAATCAATCCTTGTTATTATCATGTGATGGAGCACTGTCTGAAGCGTTCTCTCTCTCTCTCTCTCTCTCTCTCTCTCTCTCTCTCTCTCTCTCTCTCTCTTCACATTCAAAGCTTCATTACGAATTTCTCTTGCGTAATTTAACATCAAAGACAATACAAGACTTCTTTGATTTACATATTCGGAATTGTTGTAATAGTAGTGTTTTATTATTATTATTATTATTATTATTATTATTATTATTATTATTATTATTATAACAAATAATAATAATAATTATTATTATTATTATTGCTAAGATATTCACATCGTGATAAACATAATTACATGAATAAATTGTATGGTTGTATATTAATACAATTTATTTACATTAACTAGTAGTATGAGTAGTAGTAACAATAAATTAAATTACTACCACAAGTTATACTACTAATGATACGAATTGTACATATAACATTGGCTCTTCTATTCAAATAACAAATATAACATTACAGATCTATACCCACTGACAGCTTTTAGAAAGTCTTTTACAATTTGTTCTTTTGGTAACCTGACACTGACAGTAACGACATGAATTCGAGATAAAAAAAATTCTCTCTCTCTCTTATCGCTCATGTTCTGTTAAGCTTACACTGACAGCAGTGACATGAATTCGAGAATGAAAAATTAAAATTTCTTTCTCTCTATCTATCTATCTATCTATCTCTCTTTATTATTAATCAGCTCCATTAATTATGAATTGTTTTCCTCCTGTTCACCACATTCCCTTTTAACTTTCGGAACTTCTTCCTCCTCCTCCTCCCTCATCCTCCCCGAGCAGTTCCTTTTCAGGATTAAAAATTCCGCCTCAGGCAATTTCGCATTACTTAGCTGACTGAAGGATCATCAGGGTTCATTTAGACCTCGTCACGTCTCAGAGAGAGAGAGAGAGAGAGAGAGAGAGAGAGAGAGAGAGAGAGAGAGAGAGAGAGAGAGAGAGAGAGAGAATCTATAAGGTATTCGTGGGGGTTCCTAACATAAACGCACCACGAATTTATTATTATTATTATTATTTATTATTATTATTCATTAAGCACTTTTAGGACTGTCCAGCAATGCCATTCACTTGCAATGCAATGCAATGTAATATATATGAGTCTTATCCCATCACCGTGATTCATATATACGCTTTAAGCTACAAATGTCCTTTCACATCTAATTCGCTCTACCTGGGAATTAATATACTTTCACATATGTTAACCGAAGGGGAATATTTTATTTGATAATAATTCCGAAGTATAGCAAATCAGATGTTAAGGGACATTTGTAGCTTAATGCGTGTATATATATATATATAATATAGATATATATATATATATATATATATATATATATAAACACATGAATCTATACATAAACTGACCACCTCGCCGTACTGAAGACTAGTTTAAGGCATCCCTTGCTCGACCGGACGAATAACAACACTGAACTAATTTATTCCCCAGCTCTTAAAAACATAGTATATTTACTAGGC
>NC_061108.1:2801778-2821778 GCF_015104395.2 Macrobrachium nipponense
CACACATATATACACATACATATTCATAGCTATGGAACGTGACGAACGTATAAATAAAAGGCGAATACCAAGAAGGAAAAGGCGAAACAACGGTTGCCGGAAGGATAGGAGAGACATCCATCCTCCTTCTGCAAACCCGTTTGTCCGCCATGGGTAAGGGGGCGGGGCGGGATAGACAAGGGATCGGGAGGGTAGGCTAGACACAGCAGCGCCGGGTTCCAACTCGCATCTCGATGACAATCCAAAAACAAGACCTTTGCTATCATTTCCAACATTGCATTCTTTCTGTCACCTCTGCTATTGTACCACCTCGTCAACATTCAATGCCACCTTCACGAAGTTAAAATCAATAATCAGTAAGTTTTAATTTTTTTTTTTTAAATTACAATTAAACAACTTACCAAGACGCGAGAGAGAAACGAAACTCGGTGACAAAAAGCACATCAGCACTCACCTGGAAGAGAAAGATTAATTCATGTAAAATCAAAGGGAATATTTTTCAGTAACTCCAAATGCAATTTTGTCTTGTCATTAATATTCACTCATTATTCAGAAGATGAACCCTATTCATTTGGAATGACCCTATAGGAGCCATTGGCTTGAAATTTAAGCATCTATGGAGAAAATATTATTATTATTTTATTATATTATTATTATTATTATTATTATTATGATTATTATTATTATTATAATTATTGCCAAGGTATTCACAATCTCGTGAAAAATATTTTCAAAAAAAAATCCAATATTACATAGTAAATTGTAATACTATGTAAATGATACAAACAAAGGCTTTCCAACACCTGAACAATTATCATTATTATTATCATTATTATTATTATTATTATTATTATTATTATTGAACAAGCCTACAGACGCCACTGACTTGAAATTCAAGCTGCTTTCTCGCTCATTCTGGTACGTACCTATATATATATATATATATATATATATATATATATATATATATATATATATATATATATATATATATATATATATATATATATATTGATTTGAGTCTCATTTTCATCAAAGATTTCCTTCCCTTCCACGCACTTTTATTATTATTATTATTATTATTATTATTATTGTTGTTGTTATTATTATTATTATTATTATTATTATTATTATTATTATTATTATTATTATTATTATTATTATTATTATTATTATTATTATTATTATTATTATTATTATTATATTAACTGTGCATTGTTCGTCCATATACAAAGACAACGAACATCAGAAGAACTGGCTGCTCTTTTATCTATTCAATCGTCTTTCTTCACGGTATCGATTTCAGCTCTTAGGTTCACAGAGAACTGGGCTCTGTAAAATATGAATTAAGTTGAAAGACCGAGCTGGATCTTGCAACTAGAAACTAAGAAAGATCAAATTCAAATCGAATATTTCAAAGTTGGAAACACGAAATGGTCAAAGGACTTATACTTATCGGGCTTTTAAAGAATTTTATTCGGTCGTAAGGTGTTGCAGCCAACTCAGTCTTACGCATGACATTCGAATTGGATTATATAAAATTTAGGCTAAATGCCAAGCGCTGGGACCTGTGGAGTCTCGTTCAGCGCTGCGACGGAAATTGGCAGTAGAAAGGTTCTATAGGTGTAATAAGAGGAAACCCTCAAAGCAGTTGCACTATGAAACAAGTGTCAGGAATTAAAAAAAAAAAAAAACACGTCCAACGACAACAAGAGGATTTCCGCTGCGTCCTTTGGCCCCCAAACCCCGAAAATTCATGGCAGGCATATGGCACTCGTGTTGATCAGAGGAACTGTATAAGGAACCGTATATAAATCCGGAATCTGGAATCGCTTTTCGCCTCCGGTTACTAACTGCGGATTCCTGACCAACGTCCTGAGGTTTGCAGTCTCATAATTCCAGCGGGGAATCAATCAATCAATCATCAAAGGAGTAATGTTTATATATATATATATATATATATATATATATATATATATATATATATATATATATGTATATATATTACATACACATACATACATACATAAATGATACTTGTATATGAATGGTTCGTACAGATAAGTGTATGCAAAACGTGTATATAACTTTAAAATATCAATGTAAGATAGGATATAATATACATATTCGTATGGAATATTTAAAAAAAAAAACTATGTCACAAAACATGGCGAGTAACCGGACAATAAAATATCGTGTTTAGAAATGCATTTAGGAATGCATGCATATGCATGCAATTGCAATGTTGCATGTCGCACAAAAACGGAGCATGGAAGGAAGCCAATGTTTGAGGTGAAACGGAACGAACTGAACCTAGGAGAAAGCATGAACTAAACTGTAGGTGAAATGAGCTGCACTTTAGAAGAGGAAACGAAATAAACTTAGGTGAAAGTATGGACCGAAGTAAGGTGAAACAAACTGAACTCTAAAGTGAAAGAAAGCACGGATCGTGATCGCAGTATTTCGAGATGAACTGATCACACAAGAGACAACGGAAGGCGAACGTGAATTCAATTCGGAAGTTTAGCAAGAGGGAAAGAGCGAAGAATCTGAACATCCAGATTCCAGAGGTACTGGAACGGAAGGCACCGAGTCAACAGGAAGCTGCCGGAGAGTGTCTGAGGAGGAGGAGGAGGAGGAGGAGGAGAGGGGTAGTGGTTGGAGTGCCACTGCCGGTGAGCCTTCTCTGCAGGGCATTTGAAAAGAGAGAGAGAGAGAGAGAGAGAGAGAGAGAGAGAGAGAGAGAGAGAGAGAGAGATTACCACGTGCCTGTGTGAGAGAGGAAGCGGGAGATTGTGTATAAAGAGAGAGAGAGAGAGAGAAGAGAGAGAGAGAGAGAGAGAGAGAGAGAGAAAACAACCCAGCCAGCAAGAAACATCTGCAACGGGAGCCGGAGGATGAAAAAGACGAACGGAAGGGAACGAAAAAGAATAAATAAATAAGGGGGAGAGAGAGAGAGAGAGAGAGAGAGAGAGAGAGAGAGAGAGAGAGAGAGAGGGGGGAAGAAAATCCCAGTCGCTACACTTCCCGAGACAGACAAATGCGGAGAGAACCTTGCCCTGAATATACATGAGCGCAGGCATCCTATCCTCTTACCCTGACAGGACCCTAGTCGTAGGATATACATACCGGGGCTTTGTACCGCGAAATGACTCACTCACAACAGGACACGGGGTATATGCGATAAAAATCTGGGAGCACATAAAAAAATCTTGGAAACATATAAAAATAATCTGGGAACTTATAAAACAATCAGGAAATATTTAAAATTCTGGGAACATACAAAAATATCTAGGAATATATAAAAACAATTCTGGAACATATAAAAAATCTACAAAACGGGAACAAGAACAGATTTAAAAATCGGAACAGGGTTTTGCAAAATCGCCGATATCCACAACCAACGCAGCAGTAATTCGAAAGGTTGAAGGTAAATCTGTTCTTTTTAGAATTGGATTTAGCAGGGAAATGTCTACGGTCAGCTCGCGTACATTTGCAACACGAAATCATAACAGAAAACTGATGCGGAAGATTCTTCGTGGTAAGACTAACCTCCGGAAACAATGGCCAAAGAGGCATTTTATTAGAGTGTGTTATATATATATATATATATATATATATATATATACATATATCGTGTGTGTTTGTAAATCTTTTATAAATTGTGTGGAGTGTCAACAAATGTTAAATATTTTTTTGTTTACTCTGTGAATTGAGTGATAATACTGGTTTATAATATACACACACACACACACACACACACACACACACACACACACACACATATATATATATATATGTATATATAAATACATATACATACATGTATGTACATTAACATATATTAAGCAAATATCCAATTCGTTCTACCTAAGGAATATCACCAAATGTTCCTCCCAAATTTCGGTTAATTTAACCCAATCTATCAAACTATCCACGTTAATTTCGATTGAGTATACTTATCATTTCGTATTAATACTTTCCATTATTAGATTTGTCTGCTCTTCTTATCCATTTTCCTCGTTGACTCTCTCTCTCTCTCTCTCTCTCTCTTCTCTCTCCTTCTCCTCCCTCTCTCTCTCTTCTTATCCATTTTCCTCGTTGACTCTCTCTCTCTCTCTCTCTCTCTCTCTCTCTCTCTCTCTCTCTCTCGACACTAACCGATCGCCGCCGGGCCCCCGCCCCCCTTCCGGTAAGGATAAGCAGCTCGCCGTCAGCAACAATGAATTACTCTACTTGACCTATATTCTACTGCGACCCGCCCCCTTTTCTACCCACTCGTCAGGGATGAGTGAGAGAGAGAAAGAGAGACAGAGAGAGAGAGAGATATGAGGAATAAGAGACGCGAGCAGGAAAATGAAGAGAGAGAAGAGAGGAATAAGAGACAGAGAGAAGGAAATGAGAGAGAGAGAGAGAGAGAGAGAGAGAGAGAGATGCACAGGCAGGTGCTTGAGAGGTTTTTCATCCTGCGAAGGTGCTCACCAGTAATGCCATGGGGGATATTCCATTCTCAATTTTTATTCGTAAAAGAGATGGCACTTTATACGTCCATTGTACCTCGTACCACTTCCAAGAGGTGCGTGAACTCTAGTGGAGGAGGAGGAGGAGGAGGAGGAGGAGGAGGAGGAGGAGGAGGAGGAGGAGGAGGAGAGGAGGAGCAGGAGCAGGGAGGAGTATACGTGAATCCTATAACTAGTATCCCAATGCATACATAAATCCTATAACTATGTACCTCCATTGCATACGTAGCCATGACAGTATTATAAAGGATTTCACAATAGTTTGCGTCTGCTAATGGTATAGTTTAGGAACACATACACTATATATATATATATATATATATATATATATATATATATATATATATATATATATATATATATAAATCCCTCCTGTAAAATCTATGCATGCAACTTCAAGTTCTGATTCCAATTTACCCGCTTCACAGGGGCCGTCCGGGGGGCCTTATTGTGTTTGTGTTAATTATTTTGGGAATCCAATTTCGAGAGAGAGAAGAGAGAGAGAGAGAGAGAGAGAGAGAGAGAGAGAGAGAGAGAGAAAGGCATCATTTGATCTATGAGGACTGCATATTTTGAACACGAGGATTCAAGAACTTTTCATATAATATATATATATATATATATATATATATATATATATATAGATATATATGATACAATAGTAACATCTTTGGCAGTGTCGAATGTGAATTTGTTCCCGACCCCCCACCCCCCCCTTTTTTTTTTTAGTTATCTGCATCGAGGGGTTACACTGCCATAGACTCCCTGCTCCAATTAAAATTCATGTGCCTCTCTCTCTCTCTCTCACCATACATTCTGGATGGTGGGAGAGACCGATAAAATCGCCGTCGATACAGTAAAGAAAGAAAAAAAAAAATTTAAGCATTTTCGACACAGCCAAAAAAAAGAGGACGATACAATTAGAGGGTGTTCGCTTTTGGAGGGGGGGGGATTAAAATATCGGAATCTATTATTATAAAAAATATATATATACTACACAAATATTTTCGAAACCAAATGCTTTGCAAATTAAGTCTGAAAATCATCACAGTGAGGGAACGATGATTCTCAAGCTTACATTAGAAACCATTTGTAAGATTCTTATTAAAAGAAACTATTTGTTATATTTAGTTTTCTGTCCGTCCGCACTTTATTTTGGCTGTCCTCAGATCTGAAAAACTACTGGGGCTACAGGGCTGCAAGTTGGTATGTTGATCAGTCATCCTCCAATCATCAGGCACCCCAATTTGCAGCCTTCTACCCTCAGCAGTTTTCTATCTAAATTAAGGTTACAGTTAGCCTTAGCCATAATCGTGCGTCTAGCAACGATATTGGCCAGGCCACCACCAAGCCGTAGTTGAAGTTTCACAGGCCGCGTCTCATACAGCATTATACCCACACCACCGAAAGATAGATCTATTTTTATGTGGCCTTGATTATACGGTATACAGAAAACTCGATTACGCCGAAGAAACTTCGGCGCAAACTTGTTATTCGATGATGACAAAATATAGCAGTTTTAGTATATACTACATTAACAGACTCAGAGCAGAAAAATTTGAAAATAGATTTAACTTATAGTCTTTTGAGAGTAAATGCTGCGTCAAAAGTACAGCATTACGGTCAAAGTCCTTCTAGTTATAAGGATTTGTACATACGTCAAACAGAGGCACCCTCGTAGCCGTAGGCATTTGTATAAACGTCAAACAGAAGTACAGTCGTAGTTGTAGGAATTTGTACATACGTCAAACAGAAGCACAGCCATAGCTGTAGGAATTTGTATATAAGCCAAACAAGCGCATTTGTACATACGTCAAACATAAAACAACCGTCAATCAGTCAATCAAAAACGAGCAAGAAAGCGAGTGAAACACGCTCACCATTTTACACCACGAACGTCAATTGATAAAGATCAGTTGATTAATATAAAAAAGGAATGAGAGAACTTTTTCCGTGGCTAAACTTCCTTTGAATACACGGCCACCAGAAAGCACGAAAAGTCTCCAGTTTACAGCAAAGACGCGGGACTAGAACTTCACACACACACACACACACACACACACACAGAGCGAGAGAGAGAGAGAGAAGAGAGAGAGAGAGAGAGAGAGAGATCCCCCCCCGGCGGATGACGTCACAACATGGAAGTGAATTATGTAGGTTCAAAAGGACGACGCGACGAGAGAGAGAGAGAGAGAGAGAGAGAGAGAGAGAGAATCTGATGGAATTGTAAGGAGAGGAGGGTGTGGATCCCACCAGGAAAACAGTATTGAATGCGGAAGCATCGAAAACATATGAAATAAAGTTAATTTTAAACAAAATATAACCATGTAGACCCATACAAATAACCAAATGAAAAACAATAGCGACACCAAAAGACTCAGGTTACGTAACGAGAAATGTGAAGATATTTGAAATACAATGAGGATGACGTAATAAGAAAAACATTGTCATTCCTATGAATAACAACAATGTTAAATAAATGACATTCACAGCTAAATGTCAGACATCCTGCTCAACGATTTCGAGTTACGGCGTTAAAATTCCAGTGACGATTCTTCAATGACTTACTAATGAAGAAGAACTCTGAATTAAATTGTTCTCTAAATTTGATTTTTCAGAGTCCTTTGAAGACTAAGATGTACAGATGATGTATGAAGAAAACCACACGAAAGAGATGCGATGTTCCACCATCAGTCTTAAGTCAGTTTATTCAAGCTAATCCAGAATTTGCTTAAAAAACAATGCATGTAGAAAACACAACTTTTTAAAATCTTTTATTAGAGAAAATATGCAATATTTTAGTTTTAATAGTTTTACAAGCACAATTTGATCAAAGTTGACTTAAATTTGTGTTACCTCACAGCAGTATTTCGCCACGCAGCGTTATTTGTTTATTTATTTATTTTCTTTAATTATCTATTTACTTTTTTTGTAATTCGGATTAATTTCTACAACATAAAATAGCTCTAAAAAACATAAGCCTTACAAACAAAGACTGAAAAAACTCAAGCTTTTAAATAACTTGATGGACAAAAGCATTTCGTTACATGTTACTGTTGTGTATGTGTGTGTGTGTGTGCGCAAACTTAACCAAATGAATATGAATCTGCGTACCATCATTCCATGAGTTTAGTAGACATGTGGAAAGCTAAACCCTGTGAGTATGGAAATTAATGTCCGCCAAAGAGAAAAATACACAAAGCAATTTAAAGTCCGCAAAAGTTGAAGCAAGCAAATCAAACCGGCAAAGGACAAAAAATAAGCAAAGCAACCGGAATAAAAAACAAAGAGAAGGCAACAGAAAATAACCAACACCTTCAACCATACTTAACCCGACCGGCCCATAAAATAGGGCACGACAGTGCACGAAGGACGATGATGATTCAGGTCGCACGAATTTGGAAGAAGAGCGCACGAACTAACGAACTCAATTCCTCGACGTACATGGGCACAACCAACGACCCCTTGAATTGTGTACAAGGCTTACTTCGTGCGCCGTACATGGTTCGAGCGTACAGTAAACTCGGACTTCAAGCCTACAATAAACTCGTACTTCAACAGAATTGTCTCGTTTTTTTATTAATTTCTCAATACATAAAATTGCATATAGTTTTGTTTCTATTTAGTAATTTATGGCTTTCATTCTATTATTTTATAAGTGAATTCTCCGGTATTTTCATTATATACATATATATGTTTATGTAGATAAATATGTATATATATAAATTAATAATTTTATATATATTACACATACACAAATACATATGGATAAGTATACATGTCTATGTATATCCCGTGCATTCCTATGCGTACAATTCTTTCACACTGAGAGAGAGAGAGAGAGAGAGAGAGAGAGAGAGAGGAGAGAGAGAGAGAGAGAATTCTTCTTCACCTCCCCCCCACCCATCCATCCCATTCCCTCACGGAACTTCTTCAATCAATCCCACCCGAAATGGGGCTCCGACGAGGCCCTAATATCTCCATGCAGTCTTGAATGCACTTCGGGACCTGAAGAAAATCCGAGCGTCTAATAAATTAAAGTCTATTGAATTAAAGTCTATTGAATTAAAGCACTAATTGGAATTCTCCTTCTTCTGACCGAGAAGGACCGGAGGATGAAAGGCAATTAGTGCCACCACAGTCGAATAAGATTATAAAAGGAAAGAAAGAAAGAAAGAAAGAAAAAATATCTCGAGAATTCAACAATGCTATAGCTGCTGTTTTTCCTGCCTTCGCTAAAAAGTAAATACACTATAAAAATAAACATATCGATCTATCAACATATAATATATGAATATATAAATGATTAAAATTATAACACAGATGCAATTTAGGATAATTTAACTAGTTTTTGTTTCTCCAGACAATTTTGTCTTTCTTTCGAATCAAACCTGTTAAGTAAAATTTGAATTGCTGTTATTTTATCAATCGGCAGAATCAGAGAGAGAGAGAGAGAGAGAGAGAGAGAGAGAGAGAGAGAGAGAGAGAGAGAGAGCATAATCACGTAGGCACCAGCGATAAAAAAAAAAGCATAATCACGTAGGCACAAGCGATCAAAAAAAAAAAAAAAAAAAAAAAAGGCCATGAAATCACTAGTGTGCTCCATGAAAGTAACCCACACTTCGAGTGTTGAATACATGATTGAGGAGAAACGTCAACTTTGTTCCAGTGGGAGGTGTTCCTCCAACGCCTATTCATTTTCGCTTTCTGTAGAATAGCATCTAAGGGAGGAGGAGGAAGAGGAAGACTCGGGCTCAGATAAAGCGAGAAGTGAAATTGCTTAAAATATATATATATATATATATATATATATATATATATATATATATATATATATATATATATATATATATATATATATCATATATATATATATATATAGTATATATATGTATATATTATATATATATATATTATATATATATATATATACATATAGATAGAATATATTAATAATATATTATAATATATATATATATATATATATAATAAAAAATAATCAAAAACTACAGCGAATCTATCAAAATAAGTTCTTTGCAGGGTACTACAAAAAAAATTATCTGCAGGAATCTATAAAAAAAAAAGATCTCTGCAGGGAATCTATAAAAAGAAAAAAGTTATCACAGATAGAGCAGGTTTGATTGTAATCTACTTTTTGTTGATTCAAAACTGAACGACTTTGAATCCAATGTAGTAAAAAAACTGCTTTACAAAACTTAGAGAGAGAGAGAGAGAGAGAGAGAGAGAGAGAGAGAGAGAGAGAGAGAGAATCAAGTCATCACGTGCCCATATTTGTCAAGCCTTCAGAGAGAGAGAGAGAGAGAGAGAGAGACCTTACCTTACAGACCTAACATCTTGTTCGGGTTGCCCCAAGTCCCTCAGTGTGAGGCACCTCTAATGTCTACCAGAGAGTTGCTAGTACATCTTCCGGTATATTTTGCATCTTCCAATCTTGGTTGTCTGGGATGCAGCTTAGATATTTGTCGAGCATTTTCTTAAACACATCTACGCTCACTCCTGATATATTCCTCAGATGAGCTGGCAACGCATTGAATAGACGCTGCATTATCGATGCTGGTGCGTATTGGATTAATGTCCTGTGTGCTTTCCTCATTTTTCCTGGTATAGTTTTGGGCACTATTAATCTACCTCTGCTTGTTCTTTCTGATATTTTTTAGCTCCATGATGTTTTCGGCTATTCCTTCTATCTGTTTCCATGCTTGAATTATCATGTAGCGTTCTCTTCTCCTTTCTAGACTATATAATTTTAAGGATTGTAGTCTTTCCCAGTAGTCAAGGTCCTTAACTTCTTCTATTCTAGCTGTAAAGGACCTTTGTACACTCTCTATTTGTGCAATATCCTTTTGATAATGTGGGTACCATATCATATTGCAATATTCAAGTGGACTACGAACATATGTTTTATAAAGCATAATCATGTGTTCAGCTTTTCTTGTTTTGAAGTACCGTAACAACATTCCCATTTTTGCTTTACATTTTGCCAATAGAATTGCTATTTGATCATTGCATAACATGTTCCTATTCATCATCACACCAAGGTCTTTAACTACTTCCTTATTTGTGATTGTCTCATTATTAGGTCCCCTATATGCATATAGCTTTCCTTCTCTGTCTCCATAATTTATTGATTCAAATTTATCAGACTTAAATACCATCCTATTTACCTCTGCCCAATCATATACTTTGTTAAGGTCTCTTTGTAGCGCGTTCCTATCTTCATCACAAGTAATTTCTCTACTTATTCTTGTGTCATCGGCAAAACTACTCACTACCGAGTCCTTAACATTACTGTCTATGTCTGCAATCATAATAACAAACAGTAATGCAGCTAACACCGTACCTTGTAGCACACCGGATATTACCTTAGCTTCATCCGATTTCTCATCGTTTGCAATAACTATCTGTTTTCTGTTGTGTAAAAATTCTTTTAACCATCTTCCTACTTTATCCACTATATTATGTTTTCTAATTTTTTTCGCTAATATATTATGGTCTACCTTGTCAAAAGCTTTTGCAAAGTCTAGATAAACCACGTCTGTTTCATTTCCGCTTTTCATATTTTTGAATATGTTCTCACGGTGGACTAACATGTTGTTGGGTTTGTGTACTTTTTCTGGGTACGAAACCATGTTGTCCTATATTAAACAAATTATTTTTTATTAAATGTTTCATAACATTTTTCTTCATTGCCCTTTCATACACTTTCATAATATGTGATGTTAGACTCACAGGCCTATAATTACTTGCCTCTAGTCTTGATCCACTTTTGAAAGTAGGGGTAATATATGCTAATTTGTGCTCATCATAAATCTTGCCTGTATCTACACTTTGTCTTAATAATATTGCAAGTGGCTTTGCGATAGAATGAACTACTTTCTTTAACAAAATAGCAGGGACACCACCAGGCCCTGCAGCAGCTCCATTTTTAATTTCATTAACAGCCTGCACAATATCAGCTTCATTAATATCTGTCTGCTAAATATTCACTATTTTCGTCCTTTACTTCTATATCATTATCTTCATTATCAATTCTAGGGGTGAATTCTCTCTTATATCGTTCGGCCAATATGTTGCATATTTCCTTTTTTTCATTCGTTAATCTCCCTTCAATTCTTAGAGGGCCTATTTCTATTATTCTTTTATTCATCTTTTTCGCATAAGAGTATAATAGTTTGGGGTTTTGCTTGATATTTACTAGGGTTTTTTCTTCCAAGTCCCGTTTTTCATTTTCTTTTGATTGTATAATTTTTTGTTCTGCATTTTCTATCTTACTTCTTAGTTCGATCACTTTCCATGCATTTTTTTCTTTTGCAAGACCTTTTTTCCACTTTCTGATTTTCTGGAACAAGATCCTTCTGTCTCTTGGTATGCATGACTGATGTTTACTTTTCTTCTTCGGTACATATTCATCCACTATTTTCTCTAATATTTTATATAATATCTCCGTATTTACCCTTATGTTATCACTTACGAAAATGTTATACCAATCTTTGTTTAATTCTTTATTTATTTCTGACCATTTTATATTTTTACTGTAGAAGTTGTATTTTCCATATCCTTCCCACTTTTTCATTTCTTGCTTATCTCTGTTTTCACTTGCTTTGGAATGGACTGTTAATTCTATGACATTATGGTCTGAAATACTCGCATTATAAACTATTATTTCTTTAATATAATTCACCTCGTTCACAAATACTAGGTCTAAAGTATTTTCCTTTCTTGTTGGCAGGTGATTTATTTGTTGAATGTTGTATTCTAGTAGCATATCTAATAGCTTTTCGAATTGCCTCTTATCTTCTGCCCTACTATTACTCTCTTTTTTATATGTATAAATACAACCACAATCTCCTATTCATTCTTTCCAGTCTACGAAAGGAAAGTTAAAGTCTCCGGATAAGAGAATAGTCCAGTCCTTGTGATTTCTACATATATCATCCAATTTTTCTATTATTATGTCAAACTCTTTAGTATTAGGAGGTCTATATATTACTATTTTCATTAATTTTTCAGATTCAAATTCTACCGCTATTAGTTCACATTCTGAGTTACTATATTATCATATATTTTTCCTTGTTTTTTGTCTTTCCCATATATTGCGGTTCCCCCTTGATTCCTATTTTTTCTATCTGATCTATAAGTTTGGAACCCTTTTATTTGATCATCATTCCCAGTCTCTTGGGAATACCAGGTTTCACTTATATTCATTATATCTATTTTCTTTTCAGTTTGGTTTAGTTCTTCTAAGTACTCTATTTTTCTTTTTGAGTTACTCATAACTAAACCCTGCGCATTCATCACTATGATGGTTTGCGTGTTTTCTCCTTCATTTAATGTGGGTAATAAGGATTTTCCCGTGTCTCTTTCCTGCTCTGGTATTTGTTCTTTTCTTCATTTCCAGAAATTCTGACATAAAAAAATCCAACTTTTCCATATTATTTGATCTTCCTTCATCATAATTATTCATTTTGTGTTTGAATCTGCAATTTTCTCCGTATCTGCAATATCCTCTTGCATTATAAATACAGTTCTTATCTCTTGAGCTGTATCTTGGAGCTGATGCTTGGAAAATTTTTGCGACACTCCATATCGCGGTGCTGACTTGCTTTTTTCCTTCACCTCATATTCTTTGTTCTTCTCTTTATTTGTTTCTTTCTTATTTTGGATTTTATTATTTGATTGATTATTTAATTGATTTTGATTCATGGCTACAAGGTTCATATATTTACATTTTTTGTCAAACTTACATCCTTTTCCTTCTTTTATGTTTTTGCATATTTTTGGATGTAGATCTCTGCAATCATCCTCATAGCCGTCTAGGTATGCACATTTACCATAGATTTCATAGTTGTGACATACCTTGGGATGTTTGGAGTAACATCTTTCTCCTAATCTGCAACTCCCTCTTTTCAAAAGGTTGCAGACTTTGTCTTTCTTGTCTATTTTTTCCTCTTTCCCATCATTGTGCAGATCTGGGTACTCTTCAGGATACTCTTTTGTGTTGTCATGTTATAATTTGTTTCTTCGTATGTATGCTGCTTGATTGCCTCATATGTAGTATCAATGAGTATCTCTGCATCCATACTTTTATCTTGTTCTTTGTTTTCCTTATTTTTTTCTGTCATTTCAGTTTTGTTTACTTCTCTTCCGTTTTCCTCTTCTTCTTCTTCCTCTTCCTCTTCTTCTTCATCCTCAACTACTTGTACATTCAGTCTTGATTTAATAACATTGTCTATCCATGATGGACATGTTGAGCAAAATATTCTGGTATCCTTTCTCACATCTTGCATAACTTCAGCACATTGAGGATGCGTCGGAATGTTGTATGCAGAACATTTTCTGATCAGGTTTTATGGATTTACTATGGTATACCACACCTTACACAGTTTGCATTCTTTTGGCATTTTTTTTCCTATTGCATCAATTAGGATATTCACAATGTTCACCTTATTCATTTTCTTTGTCGGAATATGTTGATTTATATATATTTTCTTTATGAGTCCCTTGACCACTTGGATTTTATTTGGAACTTCTTCATTTATTTTCAAGATGTTTTCTGTTGATTTGTTCCAGTTTGAAGGATCATATCCGTCTAATATATCTATGAATGCTTTTGTATCTTTTTGGTTAGGGCTGTTGTTGATCTCATAGATGAGAAATGCCAGCTCCCTTCCTGCTACCTCATCGTATTGCGAATCTGCTAAACACACTAAATTTCGCCATTTTTTTCCACAGTTGGAACTTACTGCCATCTTGATCTGATTTACAGTATTTCACTTGATAAACTAACTTAGTAGACGCTTTATACAACTATTTTCACACTAATCTTATCACCGACAGTTCACAAACACTTCTAGATATTTATACATTTCCAGACGTATGTTAAACGTGTGATATCTGTTGATTAATCAGACTGTGCGTGGTAACGTCTCACCAAGCAAAATGGCACTGCGAGAGAGAGAGAGAGAGAGAGAGAGAGAGAGAGAGAGAGAGAACCAAGTCATCACGTGCCCATATTTGTCAATCCTTCAGAGAGAGAGAGAGAGAGAGAGAATCGAGTCATCACGTGCCCATATCATTTGTCAATCCTTCAGAGCGAGAGAGAGGGAGAGAGGGAGAATTGAATACTGAAGAAGTACATTTCGTAGAATATGGAAGGCCTCTATCTGGTACTGACGAAACAAAACTGGTTTGATGAATTCCATCAACAGAGAAACAGTCCGGGTGGTCCAACCCAAATTGTATGCGGCATCTTACCACATTACTGCAAGTGTTGTTGTCATACTTCACAAACAGCAAATCTCATCGCAAGTCTACCTTAAGGAGCTGATAACTAAAAAAAGGAAATACATAAATTACAAAAAAAACTCTTATCTACCATCATTATAAATTCCATACAGGAATGGAATAAGATGTGAAATTCAGGCCACAGGCCTAGCGATGGGACCTGTGAAGTCATTCAGCGCTGAAAGGGATTAGAGAGGATTTGAAAGGTGTAACAGGAGGAAAACCTCAAAGCAGTTGCACAATAATACAATTGTCAGAAAGTGGAAAGTAAAATGGTAAAAAGAGAATATGAAAGGAGATGCAGTAAAAGGAATGAAAGGGATTGCAGTTATGGGCCGAAGGGATGCTGAAAAAAAACTTAAATGTTATGCCCACAGTGCATCGCTTGAGGTACACTGGGAACAATATACCCCCGCCCCCTTTATCAGTTTTCATTTAATACTTCTAGTGGCCAGGTAATAACTATTTACAATCTGGGCTTCGTAAGAAACGAAATAAGGGAGACGGGAGAGAATAGAAGTAAGACGCGCACACACACAAACACACACACACACACACCTAGTTCGATGTGACCTTTTATGACAAATTCGAAACCAACAAAGCGCTCTAAACAATCGCACCAGGCCAACAAAATAGTACGAGAGGTTTACGACCCTTCGAGATTTTCC
The DNA here is from genome assembly GCF_015104395.2 of Macrobrachium nipponense. Classification (NCBI taxonomy): domain Eukaryota; kingdom Metazoa; phylum Arthropoda; class Malacostraca; order Decapoda; family Palaemonidae; genus Macrobrachium; species Macrobrachium nipponense. The sequence goes on from NC_061108.1 coordinate 2,817,272, forward strand.
AGGTCGAAGAAGTTGGGACCCAAGTTGGAACTGATTTGGTCTCTTTGGTTTCCAATCAGTATGACAGAGAAAGGAGAGAGAGAGAGAGAGAGAGAGAGAGAGAGAGAGAGAGAACAGTTGGGCTTTCTGCGTGTAAAATAAATTGAATCCTTCTGGGATCAAATAAAAAAAAAAAAACTAAACTTCATATCGAATGTAGTCTTTTATTAAAAAGTTCAGAGCATGGACTTTTGTTTGTTATGGTAAAGAGAGAGAGAGAGAGAGAGAGAGAGAGAGAGAGAGAGAGAGACATTAGGAACAAGCCCACCACAGGGGCCACTGACTTGAAATTCAAGCTTCCAGAGAATATGGCGTCCATGAAAAAGAAGTAACAGAAGGTAGCAATGCATTGCATCATCGCTGGGATTTCTTCTGAAGTTCCAATTACAGCGGTGCGAGGAATAAAGGACCTCTGGAACAGAGAAGTTCGACAGCGAGGAACATTTACGGTATATTGGTGTTGCTGTTCAGCGAATCTGGTTGCCCTTGGATATATTATTGGATCAGGGGTTAATTATGAATGTGAAAGATCTCTGTTAAAATACAACTTATGAAAACCTGACACAGCTATTTCACTCTTCCACCAATGACGGTACTCACAGAATTATATACAAGCATCTATTGGTCCCATATAAGCCCACAGCCTTTCAGTTTGTGGAGAGTAGAACCGTTCAGAATTTCCCCTGTGAGTCTCTCTCTCTCTCTCTCTCTCTCTCTCTCTCTCTCTCTCTCTCTCTCTCTCTCGCAAATAAAGCATGGAGATTTAAAGCGAAACTTTTCAATGGAGAAAACTGATACAAGTCATCTCACATAAAAAATTCTTGGCGTGACATGCATTCAATTTTATCTTTTTTCCTTTCCTGACCTTTTGAACAGATCAGAAAGCAATTTTTTTATTAGAGAGAGAGAGAGAGAGAGAGAGAGAAGAGAGAGAGAGAGAGGAGAGAGAGACTTGCTTAACAAAAGCATTCACAAAAAAAACGAAAATACTGTCGATAAATTTTAAGATCCCGAGAGTAATCTCTTTGAGAGAATCATATTAATTCTCTCTCTCTCTCTCTCTCTCTCAAAGATGAAGATCGCAAGCAACCTTTCCCTGACCTTCTGAACAGATTAGAAAGCAATTTTCTTTCGAGAGAGAGAGAGAGAGAGAGAGAGAGAGAGAAGGAAGCATCTACAATCCAGATCATCACCCATTTCCCTTTTAGAGTGACATGGAACAGAACGGGAATGATGCAATCAACAGCCATGCCATACTTGGAAGTCAAGTTGATTTAAACAAACTCTCAAAAGTTCCTTTTTGGTAGTTTGGCACCGAAGGAAAGCCTTACACAGTTGGAATCACGGTCCATTTTAGACTGTTCCAAAAACGCCTTCTGCTGTAGCATATCACTGAGCTTATACTTAAATGTCCATTCTCCAGTCTAGATCATCTGATTGTCCAGTATGGATTCCAGGAGGTGCGATAAGCAGCAGGTGGTCTTCGGCTAAACCTTGGTCATATAAGGGAGTCCTCGCTCTGGACATGATCTGAAGCAAGGTCCTGCTGCTAACCTAACGCCTTCCTGGACGTCTTAACCCTAATTTCAACCCCCCCCCCCCCCTCTCTCTCTCTCTCTCTCTCTCTCTCTCTCTCTCTCTCTGTGCTTTGTCCTAAGAAGACAGACTTCTGGGAACAACATAATCTGACACGTGCACTGGAGTAGGGGATGGGGCAAATCTTCTACTCAGTAACCGTATAATATCTCCATTTCAACTGTTATACGTGGTTACTTTCAAGTTGTAAAGACGCCGAATGCATCTCCATGTAACATTCAACACACAAAAATTCATAAAATATAAACACACTTTAAACTTTAGATCTCCAACTACAAATATATATAAAATTCTTGAAAACTCCTGCCCAATGTGTTCAACGGATTAAACTTTCACAACAAAATAACACCAAGGCATAGAATAACGAGATTCTATAGATTTTTTTAAACATCGGGGCATAAAATAACGAGATTCTAAAGGTTTTTTAAACACCAAGACATAGAATAACGAGATTCTATAGTGTTTTTCAAACATCAGGGCATAATATAACGAGATTCTATAGTTTTCTTTAAACACCAGGGCATAAAATAATGAGATTCTATATGTTTTTTTTTTAAACACCAGGCCATAAAATAATGAGATTCTATAAGTTTTTTTTTTAAACACTAGGGCATAGAATAACGAGATTCTATAGCGTTTATTTTTTCCAAATCTCAACAGCTGCGACGGTATTACTTCTTGGATGGGCAGATGCAGCCATCCCAAATGGGACGTCGAGGAGATGATGGAACCAATGATCTGTCATGAGCAATATCGCCACCTGTGTTCGCAGACAGAGTTCTTTTTTAAAGGTCTCGTGTGTGCGTGAAACTGTAAAAGACACTACAGTACAACCCCCTCCCCACCCACAAAAAAAGGAGACACTTTACCCAACCAATGACGAAAGACAAATACCGATTCGACCGTCGAGAAAGACAGTCGGACAGAAATAAAAACTGAATCCACTCGCAATAACACAAGGTAAGATAAGGTCTTTCATAAGAATTTGTAAGAAGTCCTTCAATCGAGGAGCTGGGGAGTACTAGGGGGGTGGGGTGGTGGTTTTTTTTGGGGGGAAGGGGTGAGTGGGGGTTTCCAACCGTTCCCCCTACCTGCAGCGATAAAAATCAAGAGTGAAAAAGGGAGCATGCCCTAATCATCATTCCTCCCGCCACCATCAGAATCCAGAATCCAATCTCCTGTGTGAGAGAGGATTCCGAAGAGAGAGAGAGAGAGAGAGAGAGAGAGAGAGAGAGAGAGAGAGAGAGAGACGGGGGGGGGGGGGGGGGCGCCACCTAAACTAGTACTGAGATCGATACACAACTTTCTCGAAGCCTCGTTGAAACCAATAACGTCTCCTGGAAAGGAGAATACGGAAAAGATTTGGAGGAGGATATCCGGCCGCCCCCTCACCCCCTTGAATGAGAGAGGCAATGGGGGTTGAAGGTGGATGGGGGGATGGGGGGAGGGGGAAGGTACCCGCCTTCCGAGGTCATCATTGTGGTCAAACAACCTGCGTATGAGTTGGGCTCTTAATTTATCCGGTATCAGCCGCAGTTTCATCAGCGCGGGAGGGCAGTTGAAAAGACGCACTCACACACACACACACACACACACCACACACACACACACAATATATATATATATATATATATATATATATATATATATATATATATATATATATATAATATATACACACACACACATATATATATATATACATACACATATATATATATTTATATGTGTGTATTATATATATATATATATATAGTATAATATATATATATATATATATATATACGTATATACAATATACGTGATGTATATATATTCATGAATTATTTTGTTCAAGACTGACAGCCTCAAGCAAAATATTGCATATTCCATTAGCGAATAAATCCTCCCCGTGATACGGATTTCTTCAATTTCGGGCATTTTAACTCCGTGGGCGGCGACTTCAAAACAAATTGCGGGTTAAATAAATTCCACGTGCATTAATTCGTCTGGGTTGATTGTCCGAACACCATTTAAACAAAATTATTTTTTATAATTAGGGAAAATATTTATTTTTCTTAATACCACAGGAAAAAACATTTGACACAATTGGGGGAAGTTTGACATTCTCTTTTATTTACGCAGCAACGTGGAAAGTCTAGAAAATGGTCATTTGTTGTTAAGGTTTATAGTCATGTCTTATAAGGGTCGAAGAAATAAAAGAATAAATTCTTATATTGACTGGGATGTATGCAATCAGTTTATTGGATGTATAAGAATATGAATGTATATACAGAATTATTATATAATATATATATTATATTCATATATATATATACATATATATATATATATATATATATATATATATATATATATATATACATGCATACATATATAATATATATGAGTGACCACACCACAGACCTGGCTTAGCCTCACAACTTATGCATGGATACAAGGGTAGAGAATAGCACACGGATCTGTTATTCACGACAGGTCATAGTAAGACGAATCGCTATTCTTCCGGAACTCTTCTGGAACGTGTTAAGAGATATACGTTTGTTTGACCCTGCATGACCCCGTTTGACCCTGTTTAGGGAGGGAGGCGCGTCTACGGGATAGTATTTAGGGAAATATATACTTTGCTGTGCATAAAGAAATAAGTACGGCTTATCTATACGCTCAAGCCGCTGAATCTACTCAGAATTTTGTATCCTTATGTAATCGTAGTCAATTATTAATACTTAATTTTAAACCTAAAGCTAAAATAAGATTTCCTTTTTTTTATTACTATTTTCCCATTTCTTTTCTATTTTATTCTTTTACTATTATTTATGACTATTCTTCAGCCTCTGTTATTTATGTATACGAGTACTGTAAGGGCTTATAT